>NC_140180.1:76841103-76845475 GCF_963971535.1 Notolepis coatsorum | reverse complement strand
GTGTCAGTCACTGGAAGTAGGTTCCTCCATTAGCCTAGTTCCCAACATCTTCCTACTCCTACTGCATGCACAGAGAAGAAAAGGGTATGTATCTTCTTGTCTAACTCCAGGGTAGATGCCAAATAAGCTAATTTCCCAAAATGTTGGAGTTTCCCTTTAAGGATAGTGAGTGTGTGTGTTGGTAAAAATCAATATAGTACAATGAAAATCTTGTTTTAAAATCTCATTGCATTTATTTTAATTTACAGAACGTATATTGATATAATATTACCAGCCTGAGACACTTAGGGAGGCAGGTGTTCAATCAAAAAGAAAGGACACACCAGGAATATTCTTGTGGTGTGTTGTTGCTGTGCTGTCTAGCACTTTACCTCATAATCAGCCTCTCTCTCTCTCATACTCTCCTTTGCAATTTGTCTTCACACACACACACACACACACACACACACACACACACACACACACACACACACACACACACACACACACACACACGCACGCACGCACGCACACACACACACACACACACACACACACACACACACACACACAAACACACACAGCAAATAGGGAAAATAAATCAAAATGTAAAAATGCATCGTTTCAAGTATAGCACATATTTGAGAGAATTCCAGTAGAAAAAGGAAAAGGGGCAGGAGCTCAAGCACTGTGTGTCCATGTGCCTGAACAATTACCCAACATGTTAGAGCTGTTGCTGTCATGACAATGACGACTAAAACCCTTTGATGTCTATCCCCCTGGAGATCAACAATATCAAGCCATTTCACATATCCAATCTGCTTCCTCATAAATATTGCATAATACACACTGGTTACTGGTTACTCTCACATCTAGCTGCTCTGATTGGCCCATCAGTCACATCTAGCTGAGTGAGAGGAATGACAGGATGAGATGATGAGATGAGTCAAACATCCCTATAGTGTAGTGAACAGAAGGCCGCACCCCCTCAGCCTACTGGTGACCTAAAACACTGAAATGATACATCTGAAGCTGAACAAATGATACTCATGACATTAACATTCCATAATAAGTCATCGTACTGTATCTTTAAGTAATCTGCCCTGTGGGCACGATAAGGAGTCAACTCTCCAAGAACTGCCAATATGTACATTTTCCCCTACCATTCAGACACAATTTTTAACCCATCTTCCTCTCTCCCTCTCTCTCTCTCCCTTTATCCCCTCTCTCTCTCTCTCTCTCTCTCTCTCTCTAGATCTCAGGTTCCATGGAAAGCGAGGAGCCAGACACCGGAAGCCGGCGTTTATCCTCTAGTGTTTTCCGAGCAGAGGGCCTGTTTTTTTCCCGATCTGCGGTTGGATCAGATAGGCGGCCGTTGCCGTTTCTAATGAGGCCTCCGCATTCGCAGGATGCTATATTTACCTTAAGCACAGAGACACAGAGAAGAAGGGAGGAAGAAGGAAGGGAAGGATCTCTCCCCATCACTATTTGTCATGGTCTTTCTCTTTATCTCTCTCTCTCCCTCCCACTCCCTCCCTCTCCCCGGCTCTCTCGAAAGCGTCTCAACGACTCATTAAAGTAATAACCCTTGACCCTGTGGAAGCTCGGCTGAAGCCAATGTTTTGAGACTGCAGACCACAGTAGAGCTTTTCCACAGCTACTCCTAATGATGAACATTCGACATAAAAACCACACAGAAGACACAGATCCACAAACAAAAAGCTTGGGGGCCGTGGTCTTCAACAGGATTTTGACGACAAATGAGAGATTATAATTGTGGTGACATCTGTTGACGTTACAGTAGGACTATTAGGGCTGTTTAAAGACATTTATAGTCGATAGTTCAGACTCTACTGAACTGTGCGTTCAGTAGAAAGGCTGGCTGCAAGCTAGCCTAGCGTAGCACAAATTAATGGAAGTGGATATGGACCACTAGCCTAGCTGTTGGCCAAAAACACCTCACCTGGAGTTTTAAGCTAGGCTAGTGGTCCGTATCCGCTTCCATTAATTTGTGCTGAGCTAGTTTCGCTTGCAGTCAGATAGTTTTCTACTGAACGCACAGAGGAAATTAGTATCCATCTTCTTGTCTGACTCTGGAGAAGATGACGAGCGCATTTCACATAATGTTGGCGTGTTCCTTCAATATTAAGTGGAAGTATACATATACAAACCATTGTTGAAGGGATCGCGCAGTGGGGCGAAGGGTTAACAATAGAATCCGTGTAGAGTAGTAGAGTATGTGCACAACAGAAGGTTTTGCGGCTGTTTTTGAATGAAGATAAAGTGAATGTTGCCCAAGGCGTTTGATTACACAGGATGCTGCTGCCAGCGCAGGCATAGGGAGTCTTGTCTTCTAAACGACAGCTGGATGCAGGCTGAGTTCAGGGACAGGAAATGACCTGATGTCCTCAGGGTCAAAACATTGGTCTGCTCCATCGCAAAGTATTGAGTGTCATGATATCATAGGTGGAAGAGAGAAAAACATGCACACACACTCACACACACAGGCGCACACACACACAGGCGCGCACACACACACACACACACACACACACACACACGCACACACAAACAAACACAGGCTCATGCACATATATACACAAACATGCACGCACACACGCACACGCACACACACACGCACACACACACCGGGCTGCATATAAAGGCTGACATGTACCAGTGCCTATAAATAGCCCAGGCAGCCTGAGACACTGAGACACTCAGGAACAAAGCACTTCACGCCAACTATATCCTGACAGCAGTTTTCCCGGTGTGTGTGTGTGTGTGCGTGCGTGTGCATGCGTGTGTGCGTGTGCTACTGAGAGCAGAACACTGACAGCCCGTCACACTGCTGTGCTGTGTTGTTTGTGGTACAGAGGACAGAGATACCGTAGGACAAAGTTTGTCCGTCGTACGTTTCTCAGGCCCCCAGAGCAATTAACCATGAATCCCTTCATCCCTTCTGTCATCCTCACACTCCTTCATTCACGTCTCCTCATACTCCTCCCTGTGCCCCCCCCCCCCCCCACACCCGCTCAAGGTAGATTCCTTCATCCCTTTTCCACCATCCCCTGAGCATTAGAGACCCTACCCGCTTCAAAAACACTGTTTCTGTGTTTTTTTTTATATCCTTCTTTATCTCTATCCCTTCGTTTTTTCCATCACTCTTTAGCCTCTTTGGTATGTTTTCACTCTCTCAGTCTCTCCCCCTGGGGGCCAGAGGGATTCAGAGCAGGTACTTCATTCCTATCAGCTCAGTTATTCCTTTGTTCTGCTTCACTTAATAGAGAGCATGGAGAAGAGAATACACTGTCTACTAACAGTACAGACCTACAGTATACCTAGATTACTGCCCTAGACGACCTAGACTACTGGGCTAGAGTACAGCCTTAGACCTAGATTACTGCCCTAGATGACCTAGACTACTGGGCTAGAGTACAGCCTTAGACCTAGATTACTGCCCTAGACGACCTAGACTACTGGGCTAGAGTACAGCCTTAGACCTAGATTACTGCCCTAGACGACCTAGACTACTGGTCTAGAGTACAGCCTTAGACCTAGATTACTGCCCTAGACGACCTAGACTACTGAGCTACATTACTGCTATTCACTATATCACTACTATTGGTGTACAGTATGGTACAGCCTTAGACTACCTACTACATTTTCATTTACATGTTGTCATTTAGCTGACGTATCATTCCTGTAATACAACGTATCATTCCTGTAATACAACGTATCATTCCTGTAATACAACGTATCATTCCTGTAATACAACGTATCATTCCTGTAATACACTGTATCATTCCCGCCCTCTCCCCGACTCTCTCGAAAGCGTCTCAACGACTCATTAAAGTAATAACCCTTGACCCTGTGGAAGCTCGGCTGAAGCCAATGTTTTGAGACTGCAGACCACAGTAGAGCTTTTCCACAGCTACTCCTAATGATGAACATTCGACATAAAAACCACACAGAAGACACAGATCCACAAACAAAAAGCTTGGGGGCCGTGGTCTTCAACAGGATTTTGACGACAAATGAGAGATTATAATTGTGGTGACATCTGTTGACGTTACAGTAGGACTATTAGGGCTGTTAAAAGACATTTATAGTCGATAGTTCAGACTCTACTGAACTGTGCGTTCAGTAGAAAGGATGGCTGCAAGCTAGCCTAGCTTAGCACAAATTAATGGAAGTGGATATGGACCACTAGCCTATCATTCCTGTAATACAACGTATCATTCCTGTAATACAATGTATCATTCCTGTAATACAACGTATCATTCCTGTAATACAACGTATCATTCCTGTAATACAACGTATCATTCCTAATTACTACATTTAACTCCCTTGTGGTGTAGCCTGCATCACGACTAGGGGTGGGGGAAAAAAT
>NC_140180.1:76793603-76833603 GCF_963971535.1 Notolepis coatsorum | reverse complement strand
GCTGCTGCTCACTGCTGCTGCTACTCACTACTGCTGCTGCTCACTACTGCTGCTGCTCACTACTGCTGCTGCTCACTACTGCTGCTGCTCACTACTGCTGCTGCTCACTACTGCTGCTGCTCACTACTGCTGCTCACTACTACTGCTGCTCACTACTGCTGCTGCTCACTACTGCTGCTGCTCACTACTACTGCTGCTCACTACTGTTGCTGCTCACTACTGCTGCTGCTCACTACTGCTGCTCACTACTGCTGCTGCTCACTACTACTGCTGCTCACTACTACTGCTGCTGCTCACTACTTTTGCTGATCACTACTGCTGCTGCTCACTACTGCTGCTCACTACTACTGCTGCTGCTCACTACTGCTGCTGCTGCTCACTACTGCTGCTCACTACTACTGCTGCTCACTACTACTGCTGCTCACTACTGCTGCTGCTCACTACTACTGCTGCTCACTATTGCTGCTGCTGCTCACTACTACTGCTGCTCACTACTACTGCTGCTGCTCACTACTGCTGCTCACTACTACTGCTGCTGCTCACTACTGCTGCTGCTCACTACTACTGCTGCT
The DNA here is from genome assembly GCF_963971535.1 of Notolepis coatsorum. Classification (NCBI taxonomy): domain Eukaryota; kingdom Metazoa; phylum Chordata; class Actinopteri; order Aulopiformes; family Paralepididae; genus Notolepis; species Notolepis coatsorum. The sequence goes on along the minus strand of NC_140180.1, from coordinate 76,833,031 downwards.
CACTACTGCTGCTCACTACTACTGTTGCTGCTCACTACTGCTGCTGCTCACTACTGCTGCTCACTACTACTGCTGCTGCTCACTACTGCTGCTCACTACTGCTGCTGCTCACTACTGCTGCTGCTGCTCACTACTGCTGCTCACTACTACTGCTGCTCACTACTACTGCTGCTCACTATTGCTGCTGCTCACTACTGCTGCTGCTCACTACTGCTCACTACTGCTGCTGCTCACTACTGCTGCTCACTACTGCTGCTGCTCACTACTACTGCTGCTCACTACTGCTGCTGCTCACTACTACTGCTGCTGCTCACTACTGCTGCTGCTCACTACTGCTGCTGCTCACTACTGCTGCTGCTCACTACTGCTGCTGCTCACTACTACTGCTGCTCACTACTACTGCTGCTGCTCACTACTGTTGCTGCTCACTACTGCTGCTGCTCACTACTGCTGCTCACTACTACTGCTGCTCACTACTGCTGCTCACTACTGCTGCTGCTCACTACTGCTACTGCTGCTCACTACTACTGCTGCTCACTACTACTGCTGCTCACTACTGCTGCTCACTACTGCTGCTGCTCACTACTGCTGCTGCTCACTACTACTGCTGCTCACTACTACTGCTGCTCACTACTGCTGCTGCTCACTACTGCTGCTGCTCACTACTGCTGCTGCTGCTCACTACTGCTGATGCTCACTACTACTGCTGCTCACTACTGCTGCTGCTCACTACTGCTGCTGCTCACTACTGCTGCTGCTCACTACTACTGCTGCTGCTCACTACTGCTGCTGCTCACTACTACTGCTGCTCACTACTGCTGCTCACTACTGCTGCTGCTCACTACTGCTGCTGCTCACTACTACTGCTGCTCACTACTGCTGCAGCTCACTACTGCTGCTGCTCACTACTACTGCTGCTCACTACTGCTGCTGCTCACTACTGCTGCTGCTCACTACTGCTGCTGCTCACTACTGATGCTGCTCACTACTACTGCTGCTGCTCACTACTACTGCTGCTCACTACTGCTGCTGCTCACTACTGCTGCTGCTCACTACTACTGCTGCTCACTACTGCTGCTGCTCACTACTACTGCTGCTCACTACTGCTGCTGCTCACTACTGCTGCTGCTGCTCACTACTGCTGCTCACTACTGCTGTTCACTACTGCTGCTGATCACTACTACTGCTGCTCACTACTGCTGCTGCTCACTACTACTGCTGCTCACTACTGCTGCTGCTCACTACTGCTGCTGCTCACTACTGCTGCTGCTCACTACTACTGCTGCTCACTACTGCTGCTCACTACTACTGCTGCTCACTACTGCTGCTGCTCACTACTACTGCTGCTCACTACTACTGCTGCTCACTATTGCTGCTGCTCACTACTGCTGCTCACTACTGCTGCTGCTCACTACTACTGCTGCTCACTACTACTGCTGCTCACTAATGCTGCTCACTACTGCTGCTGCTCACTGCTGCTGCTGCTCACTACTGCTGCTGCTCACTACTGCTGCTGCTCACTACTGCTGCTGCTCACTACTGCTGCTCACTACTACTGCTGCTCACTACTGCTGCGCTGCTCACTACTACTGCTGCTCACTACTGCTGCTCACTGCTGCTGCTCACTACTGCTGCTGATCACTACTGCTGCTGCTCACTACTGCTGCTGCTCACTACTGCTGCTGCTCACTACTACTGCTGCTCACTACTGCTGCGCTGCTCACTACTACTGCTGCTCACTACTGCTGCTCACTACTGCTGCTCACTACTACTACTGCTCACTACTACTGCTGCTCACTATTGCTGCTGCTCACTACTGCTGCTCACTACTACTGCTGCTCACTATTGCTGCTGCTCACTACTGCTGCTCACTACTGCTGCTGCTCACTACTACTGCTGCTCACTACTGATGCTGCTCACTACTGCTGCTGCTCACTACTGCTGCTCACTACTGCTGCTCTGGCTTTAATGCTCACTACTGCTGCTCACTACTGCTGCTCACTACTGCTGCTCACTACTGCTGCTCTGGTTGTAATGCTCACTACTGCTGCTCTGGATGTAATGCTCACTACTGCTGCTCACTACTGCTGCTCTGGCTTTGATGTTCACCACTGCTCACTACTGCTCCTCTGGCTTTAATGCTCACTACTGCTGCTCTGGCTTTAATGCTCACTACTGCTGCTCACTACTGCTGCTCTGGATGTAATGCTCACTACTGCTGCTCTGGCTTTAATGCTCACTACTGCTGCTCACTACTGCTGCTCTGGCTTTAATGCTCACTACTGCTGCTCACTACTGCTGCTCACTACTGCTGCTCTGGCTTTGATGTTCACTACTGCTGCTCACTACTGCTGCTCTGGTTTTAATGTTCACCACTGCTCACTACTGCTGCTGCTCACTACTATTGCTGCTCACTACTGCTGCTCTGGCTTTACCCATGGTTAAAACACACTCCACCACCCCAGCCTTCACTTGGGTTAGTCCAGTGATTCCACAAACCTTTTAGTCAGCCCCCTCCTTGGGTAATTGGGAACATTTAGGCACCCCCCCCCCCCACACACACACACATGTACTTTGATGTTATAATAAGATAACTGCTTTAAATTGTATAAAGTTAAGATACCAAGGGAGAGGTGTGTCTTGTGATACTGTCTTACTTTTGTCTTTGTAATGTGAGTGATGTTAACCTCTTAAGCATCGGACGGCCCGACGGCCGTCACGCACTCGCATGCACAACGCTCGTCTGTCGGCTCCGGGCTGCGTTTTCGCCGATCAACCAATACATTGTTGGAAAGTTGAATTTGCCCCCTTTCGATTGTCACCGCACTCAACCTATTGCGTGATTCCATTTTCGAGTTACAAGACGAAACATCCTGCGGGCATCATTTGACAAGCCGTTCGGACGAGTGACCATGTCCGGTTGTGAGCGGTCCTGATGGGGTGAGCCCAAAGGTACTCAAAACCTGTGCCTCTCAGCTGTGTGATGTGCTTCAGCTCATATTCAACATGAGCCTGAGGCTGCAGAGAGTCCCGACACTGTGGAAAACCTCCTGTGTGGTCCCTGTCCCCAAGTGCCTGCGTCTCAGCACGTCCAAGGACTACAGGCCGGTGGCTCTAACCTCTCACATAATGAAGACCATGGAGAGGTTAGTCCTGGAGCAACTCCGCCCGGTGACCAAACCCCACCTAGACCCACTCCAGTTCGCCTACCAGCCCCGCTTGGGGGTAGAGGATGCTGTCATCTACCTACTGAACCGAGCCTACACTCACCTAGACAAGCCGGGGAGCACTGTGAGAGTCATGTTCTTTGACTTCTCCAGTGCTTTTGATACCATAAGGCCTGGGCTACTGGGTGAGAAGTTGGAGGCGATGCAAGTAGAGGCCCCCCTGGTGTCCTGGGTTGTGGACTATCTGACGGGCAGACCACAGTACGTGCGCCTACGGAGCTGTGTGTCAGAGAAACTGGTCAGCAACACCGGGGCCCCGCGACTTCCACTATTGGTCAGAGTCCTGCCACCTTCAGAAGTTTTCTGATGACTCTGCGATAGTGGGATGTATAAAGGACGGTGACGAGAGGGAATACCGGGAACTGGTAGTGGACTTTGTCACATGGTGCGATAAAAACCACCTGCAGCTAAATGTGGCGAAGACCAAGGAACTGGTTGTGGAGCTGTGGAGGAGGAGGAGTGCACCTGTGACCCCCGTTTCCATCAGGGGAGTTGATGTGGACATGGTGGAGGTGTACAAATACCTCGGTGTGCACATCGACAACAAACTGAACGGGTCAAAACATGCAGAGGCACTATACAAGAAGGGCCAGAGCCGACTCTACTTCCTCAGAAGGCTGAGATCCTTCAATGTCTGTACAAGGATGTTGAGGATGTTCTATGAGTCGGTGGTGGCGGGCGCCTTCTTGTATGCTGTGACCTGCTGGGGCAGCGGACTGAGAGCAGTGGACACAACCAGGCTGGATAAGCTGGTCAGGAAGGCCAGCAGCGTGGTTGGGGTGGAGCTGGACTCTCTAGCGAGGGTGGCGGAGAGGAGGAGCCTTGCTAAGCTCCAGGCCATCAGGAAAAACCCCACCCACCCACTATACACAGACTTGGCTGACAGGAGGAGCATGTTCAGTGCTAGGCTCACACTACCCAAATGCAGCACTGAACGGCACAGGAAGTCCTTCATTCCAACAGCCATCAGACTATACAATGCATCACTGTGCCTCACTGCATCACTGAGCACAGAGCGGCAGCTCAATAGTGGCAGGAGGCCGCGACTAGCGGCCTCCAGGCTCCAAAACAGAGGGCAGCGACGGCTGCCAGACATTGACCTTGGATTAATAGGAACCCAAGGAGAACAATACACTACCTGAAGCATACTGCACCTTATGTGACACTGTGAATACTGTGAATATATATTTCATTTAGTTAGATAGTTAAATTATATTGACCAAATTGTTTACACTGCTGTGTTGTTTTTTACTACCTGTACCCCCCCCCCCCTTCCCCCATGCTCAGTATATTTTTACTGTATTTGTTTCTGTATATTTTATTTCATTTTTATTCTATTTTACTCTACTCTTATCCTAGGCAACTTGATTGATTTGTGTTATTATTCTAATTAGTGACCTGTCCTGTCTAAATGTTTAAATGTTGAACAATTTGCAGTGTCAAATTTCCCACGGGATAATAAAAGTATTTCTATTCTATTCTATTCTATTCTATTCTATTCTATGAACTGACCAGTCACCGCTGATGGCGAAAATTATTGACCACCGTTGTAGCCAAAGTGTGTCTGCTCCGAAAGCTATCCGAGATGGGCGCTGGGGTGGGGGAAGGTGACACAAGAAAATGAAGAAGTCGATGGTTTTTGACTAGACCATCGAAATTAATGGCAACGGACGGCCATTTTGGATAGTCATGCCGAATTTATACTGGTACACACCTTACAAAAACCTTTGTAAAACATACATTTCTCGTGGGATTTTTATAAACTTTGGACCTGCACTACATAATACTTCAGGCTATGGAACCATTATGTTGTCCAGCAACTACCTCTCAGCTGGAACTTAAAAACAGGAATCTGGCAACCAGTAAAAATAAATGTGAGTACACAAAACGTTTACTTCAGTGTGTTCAAACCTCTATTTCATTAGCACTCAAAGTGATTATTTTATTTTACACTTTATTGTGTAAGAAACTCCAGAATGTTACCTTCCAAAAGAGACCAGACTCATGCATGTGCTATACGTATAAAGTATAATAAATCACAAATTACTTTGGGTATGCAATCGTCAAAAACTAAAAAGAAAATAGACCAATTTTTGCCCGATGCTTAAGAAGTTAACGTTACCTTTAGCTCCTGACTGTTTTTCTCCATGGTTGGATGGATAGCTAACATAGCGTCAGCTAACACAGCGTCAGCTAGCTAGCTCGCTAACACAGGTGATATAACTGATTTTGTGTGACGGCTAACAAACAACAGTGTTTGTTTACAGCTCTCGTGTGCAACACGTTGTATTCAAATCTGAATACATTTTGTTCCGCTCTGATTGTTTTGTTCCACTGGCAGTCTCTCATAGCCAGACCTCTCTTCACACGGTGTTAGCGCTGTGCCAGCAGTCCACTGGACTAGTAGGAACAACCATAGAACTATATAATGGAACAACATCCACTAGACTAGTCGCCAGATGATTTACAAAAAAAAATAAAAATAAAACATTTATTTTTTTTATGCAGTCAGGCCACTGAACTTAGGCCCCGTTTAGACGAGCGTTTTGTGAACAGAAACCGCAAAAGTCATCTTGCGGTTTCACTTTTAACTACTCTCCGTGCAGACGACGCTGTAACGACGGAGACCCGCTGTCACACGATTGGCGCATATGTCACATGACGTGCTGTGAAGACCCGCCCTACTCTGCCTCTGATTCGCAGACGGATGGGGAATGTGATTGCACCAAAGCAGAGTCACTCACAGACAGTGGGTCCACTCACGCCGCGGCGGGACAGATTCTTGTGTATTTAACCCTTTCACTGCCACACGACAGCCGGTTGTGTGATAGTAAAGGGGTAACCTTCTGTCGTGTGGCAGTGAAAGGGTTAAAAGTACTGCCAATGTAGCCTTCAAGTGATCTCCGTTGATATAGTCAGACATACTTGCTTTGTTTACGTCTCGGCTACTGGCGCATACCTGCTACCTGTGACGTAAGCAGTACGCGCGACCAGAGCCGTGACAACCCGTTCGTCATCGTTTTAACAGATTTATACGTTTTGATAGTTTAGACGAGATCGCAAAGCTTTTGCGTTTCTAGGAATTCGACCCTGGAAGGTAGTCTCACTTTTTTGCGGTTTCACCCCGTAAAGACGCCGTTTCCGTATAAACGAAAGGCACATCTGCAAAAATATTTTTGCGGATTCACCTGCTAGCGTTTCCGTCTAAACGGGGCCTTAGAAGCAGTGTTTCTAGTTGCAGCAGCGCAATAGTTAGATAACCTAGGTGGGGAACAACCAGGAGAATGCAACTCACACAAGTTGGAGAACTAGCTCTCTCTCTCTCTCTCTCTCTCTCTCTCTCTCTCTCTCTCTCTCTCTCTCTTGCTCTCACACACACACACACACAAAGGGAGCCGCATGTGATTGGTGGAGGCGGGACCCTTACAAAAAACTGTTGTTGCTAATCATTGACACATGCTAGCCTGTAATAATCCCCCCCAGAAAAATCTACTTTGCATTTGATATATTGCAAATATATGCCATCACACACACTGGCATTTAAAGTGTTAGAATTATAAAATGAATATGTGGTGTTATGATCAGGGCTGAAGTTGAATAAAAGATTGTATTATTTTCAATCTGACATTACAAAAAAACTGAAATCCATCAAAATCAGTGTTGTTGCTAATCATACATATTCTAGCCTGTTTTTTAACAATCATTTGTGATGCCATCACAAACACTGGCATTTAAAGGGTACAAATAAAAAAATTCCTGCACCAGAATGCAGGAAATGAAGACTTTGTAACAAGAAATTTCCTGGATACAGGGAAAGTGGCCTGACTGGGGCTATATTTTGCACTATATTTCCTGGCCTGAATGATTTCCCCAGTCTGGCCCTGGTTAAAAGCCTCCAATGCTTATTAGCGTGTGTGCGTTTGAACGTGTGCATGTTTCAACCATACATTTCCATTTATATACATTTTAATTTTTTTAATTATATATATATATATATATATTTTTTTTTTACATCCTATAATAGTGGGGATCGCGGCTCTCTGACACCGTTATTTGGGGGTCGCGGCCTGAAAAGTTTGGGAACCCCTGCTAGATAACATTCAGTAGATGTCGTACTAGAGCACCAGTACATTTCATGCAAAGTATTCTTTTTTTTTATCTACTTTTTCTCCCCATTTTTCTATTTTTCTCCCATCCCAATTTCGTATTATCCAATTCTTCCCTCCCGTCTCGAACGTTGCTAGACTATGCCTCCCACTGGTCGGCTGCAGTGAGGACCAAGCCTTGCATGACGTGTCCCCTCCAGTACACGAGGAGGCAGCTGTCGCATCTTTTCACCTGTACAGCGCAATCTCTCAGTGGCGAGGAGTAACGTGTGGGAGGCTCACGCTGCCCCCGTCACTTCCTGATCCTGCTGTACAGGCGCACCAACCGACCTGTAGGAGTCGCTGTCCACAATGTCCGATCCCCACCCACCGGCTTTCCCACCCCCTAATACTGCCAATTGTATTAGTATGAACGTCCAGCCAAGCCGGAAGCAACGCCAAGAGCTGGGCTCGAACCCAGCATCCCACTGCGCCACTCAGCCGCCCTTCATGCAAAGTATTCTGTATTTCTGTATGACAAATAATAAAGAAACTTGTATGTTATTTATCCAATCAGGTGCATTCCATGTGGGGAAATGGGAAGTAGGAAGGGGATACAAGCATGCAACATGTAAACAACAACATAAATGTTGGACCCGCCAACATATTTTTAATGATACATTAATTCATTAAACGAAATGTTAGGGGGAGAGCAATACTTTTATTCTACACCTTTCTAAAAGCTCTGTGGAAGTATTCTATTTTGTATTGTTTTTTTAAGATAACATAACATGTTATCTATAGCACAAGAAATCCGTCACAACTTCATCTTTCAACCAAGGTGCATGAACCGGAAACAACTAGCGAGGGAGAAACGTTCAGCTGCTCTCAGAGCTGCGATGTTGAATGGGCCATAGTAATGTCAATTTAGCAATACAATTTAAAAAGTTATAGCCCTGCAAAGAAGGTAAACATCTCCATAGGCTTACAGTGGTGGCAGACTAGGTATATTGATGGGTATAAGGAACACGTCAATATTGTGGGAAATCTGATTCTGATTCTCCAGAGTCAGACGAGAAGATAGATACATATTTCCTCTCTGTGCATTCAGTTGCAAAAATGTCACAACATTTATTGTGAGAGAGAGCCCAGAACATTAGGTTTGACACTGTACTTCTTTTAACTTTCAATATGAGATAAACTACAGGAGAAGAGAAGTGGGTGATGCAACAAGGGAATAAATCTACTATCTATTGTTTCCTCTCCTGGCTGTCAACCCATATTAAACACCAGGATGTGGATTATAATTATGAAGATGATGACAAGGTAATTATGGCTCTGATCACTCCTCTAGTTAGTCATAAATTGGACCATAGTCCCAGTGTCCTGAATGTCCTCACTGTCCTGAATGTCCTGAATGTTATTGTTTACATGTTTACAGCCAACTCTGTAGTATGTTTACATGGATGTGTGCTGGGAGCAGCAGCCCTACAAGCAAAGCCAACCGCTCTCACTAACTCTCTCAGGAACTACATTCAATTGTTGTGCTGTCAGCACATACCCTGAATAGAATATTAGGATCGCTATGAAAATCATCTGTTAGTTCATCATGTGCCCCCCCCCCCAGAGTGCCCGGGGGCCAGGGCCAGTACATGTGCCCCCCCCCCCCCCCCCCCCCCCCCGAGAGGGCCCGGGGCCAGTACATTAGATTCTCTCAGTTTACTCTGTGGGATCTGGCTGTCAGACAGCCTCCTCCTCGCTAGGCAGTGTGATGAACACCTACCAAGGGAGCAGTTGGGGCTTTTACTCTGCTGAATGGAGAGATCCGTGGAGGACCGTTATTCACCTCCTCTCCACCATCTGTGCGCTCGGCACTGCTATCTGGGACCTGCCGTCTGACTGACGCCTCTGACGGATGACTCGCTGTACATCACCACTGCTCTTTTATGGGAGCATCATATCTTATTTTTAGCCTCATAAGATAATTTTAAGCATGTACTGTACACACCCACCGGTATACACATGTGTGAGCACAAACATCCCCCACCCACACACACACACACACACATACACACACACATACACTGAAATACCTACGTATTCATGCACAGACATAATAGTATTAGCACCACCTTTAAATACATTGTGTAAATGAAACGTTAACAAGGTGCTGACACACAGTTTATTAGCTAACACATTCCATCATACAGTAGATGACCCTGCTATGAGCCTGCTATATATAAAGTGCTTTATACAGCCTCAGGCCCAGCGATAAAGTAAACAGACACAGGAGAGAGGGAAAGATTGTGTGATGCATTAAAGGCCCTATCAGTGATCCATAGTGAGCCCAGAAATAAAAATGGAGACATGTTTTCATTCTCTAGTTGACTGACTGAGCTCTTGATACAGGGAATACAACTAGACAACATGCTGCCATTCTCTAGTTGACTGACTGAGCTCTTGATACAGGGAATACAAATAGACAACATGCTGCCATTCTCTAGTTTACTGACTGAGCTCTTGGTACAGGGAATACAACTAGACAACATGCTGCCATTCTCTAGTTGACTGACTGAGCTCTTGATACAGGGAATACAACTAGACAACATGCTGCCATTCTCTAGTTGACTGACTGAGCTCTTGATACAAGGAATACAACTAGACAACATGCTGCCATTCTCTAGTTGACTGACTGAGCTCTTGATACAAGGACTAATACTAGACAACATGCTGTCATTCTCTAGTTGACTGACTGAGCTCTTGATACAAGGACTAACACTAGACACCATGCTGTCATTCTCTAGTTGACTGACTGAGCTCTAAATACAAGACTAACACTAGACAACATGTTGTTATTCTCTAGTTGACTGACTGAGCTCTTGATACAAGGACAAGGACTAGAGTAAATATGAGTTTCTAATTGTGTTGCTGTGTTCGATGGCTGCAAATGGTTTATTTACATTGGTAACGGAGTAACGCAGATCTGTAAGATCAGTTTCAAGTTGACAATATAAACATTCTTGTAAATAAACTAATTTCCTGTTGCAGTGTATGCAGTAGCTGACAGGAAATAAACTTGGGTTCAACTCCTGCTTTTCAATCCACAGATCAAACTCTTCAGGAATGTATCTCAAAATATATGCCACATCAATATGGTAAAACACACCTAGCACTAGTGATTCCGTACAGTACATGTGTAGTAGAGACCACTGACTGAATGACGGACTGACTGACTCCGGTTGGGTTGTGTAATTCTCAGTTGTCAGATCAGCACTCCGGGGCAGAGCATTGATTTGACAGCTGCTTGATTGGCTAAATGAGCTAAACGGGCCTCCTGGACACATCCCATCATACTCATCACACACTGTCTGTGAGAGGTGCTGGTGAACAAAAATGGACAGACAGGCAGATGGAGATGGGAAGACAGAGGTCGGACAGGAGAACAGGCGTGACAGCTGGACCGATAAACGCTCTCATTTTCTCTGAGACAATTTTAATTTAGGTGGCCTATTTACAATATTGAAGTTTATTTGGGATAGGAGCCTGTAATAATAATAATAATAATAATAATAATAATAATAATAATAATAATAATAATAATAATAATAATAATAATTGTTGTGAAGGATCAGATTAAACCGAATATATATATTTATTTATGGATATATATTTAATAGTATTTGTATATCGTTTGATATCCCCTGTATATTCCTTGTACAATATACACTGAATATCCCTTTAGTCTACTAACAGCCCATAATAGTTTCATTCTACCATTGGACGAGAACCTGGCGCCAGCAGCCAAGCCCCTTGGTTCAAGTTCAATCGTGCCGACGAACATGTCGTTACAAGCCCGGTTCCGCGTAGGAATACGTCTGGCGAAATACGAATGGTACTATTTGTTCACAGCGCATATATATATGGCGCAAGTAAAGTAGAACTTTCTTTTAGTCCATTAGTCCTTTACCCTCCAACCTAGTAACAGACGTGAAGCCTCACCCACGACGCACGTGTGGTGCAGTATGGCCTACTTGGCCTCAGAATAGGCATTGAGACATCGTGTGGATTAATAGTTGAATTGTCATAGTTTGGCACTATACCGTCGAGTGGGACGTATTTCTATTAAGTTAATAATAGTCTATTATGTATGGTGCATCGTTCGGTTAGAGTTATAAAGTGAGCAGTACCCCCATCGTTCCTGACGTTATCTGGAGTCTTAACCAGGCTGAGCAGACCACGTGTGGTGCTTGCATCCGAGGAGCTCCGGGCCAGGACGAGTGGACCTGTACATTGGATTACTTTACCCGGACGACGGCGAGCCTTCCACGGCTTGGATTATCTACGTGCTTTGGGTGCTTTGATTATGCCATGGATAACAGCCAACACTGCTGAGTGTTGGAACTACCCCCCCCGAGAGGAGTCCAGGTGAGACGGCGCTCTACCCCGAGTGAGGTCGCCTCACGTCTCTTCGTTGTGGACCGGCAGCTACCGTCCACCAGAGGGCCCAGCTGTATTCATCTGTGGACCGAGGTTCTGTGGGCACCGTGTTCAGCACTCTGAATTCTCCCAAGAAATCGTCGGCCAGATGGGATACCGCCAGCGGCTCTCCTAACCCCCCCCCCCCTACTGACTTACAACCAGCGGGACCCCCCCTTTAGTGTATCCAGCTATAATCATTTAAGTACCATCGCTATAGTTCCCTAAAGAACCAGGTTGTATACTTGCTCCCTGCGTAACCAGAGATTGGACATTCAATGTTGATTTACCTACGAATACTCATTTGCCTTACAAGTGCATTTCAAATCATAAATGTCATTAAGTGAACGTTGTATATACCCTTTGCTATATAAAATATTCGATTTATACATTTGTGTGGACTTCGTTTCATCAGGTGGGAAAGTGTTCATCATATCTATATCATGTACTGGATGGCCAGAAGTTAAAGTACAAGCGGTAGTGGTTTAATGATACCATACTTATCAATACAGTCAGGGAATTGTACCCCTCAGTTACAATAATAATGCACTTTATTTGTATAGCACCTTCCATATAGGAATTGCAGCTCAGAGTGCTGCACAGCAGTAAAAAAATAGACATAAAATGCAGTTAAAATAAACAAAATAAAAGCACTGCAATAAAGTAGCTCTCATTTGCATTACAATAATTAGTGTGGATATAATGAGTCTAAGTTGCAGAATGTATTAAAAGGCTAAGGTGAAGAGATACATTTTTAGCGTAGTTTTGAAAATATTTAGTGAGCTAGCCTCTCTAATGTCCGTAGGTAAAGTGTTCCATAGTAGGGCTGGGCAATTAATAAAAAAAAAGTTATGACGATTTTTTTTTTATTTCTTTTTAATGTTATTAAATGTTTTTTTATTTTTTACTTTTTACTTTACTTTTTAAATTATTTTATTGAAAAAATCGTGAGAGAATCGTGATCTCAATTCTTAGAGAGAAAAATCATGATTCACATTTGAGCAAGAATGGCCCAGCCCTATTCCATAGCTTTGCTGCGTAATTAGCAATGGCTGCATCCCTGATCTTCTTTTGGCTGTTGCTGGGAACCTTCAACAGACCGGTAGTAGATGATTGTGAATGAATGAATGAATGAATGAATGAATGAAAACTTTATTTAACAGATTGCAGAATGGGTACAATACAGTACGGCTCAATACATACAATTGTTAAGGGGATGCAGACCTGAGAAAGACGTTTGTCTTGTTTCCATCAGGGTCCCCCATTTTCAATTCATATAGACATATATGACATACATGACATACAGATAGTCAGTACTGCTACATCTATACATTTATGACATACCAGATTTGCAAATACAGTACTGTTTGTGATACAGAAGGAGTCAAGAAAAGGGAGTATATACATTTGACGTAGAAACTGTACATTGGAGGTTGGGTGGGGGGGGTTGGGTACATTGGGATATTGACAACCATACTGGGTAATTTACATTGGAGGTGGTTGGGGGGGGGGGGGGGGGGGGGCGGGGGGCATACTGTATAAACAAGTAACACTGTACATTGAGGGGGGGGGGGGAGGAGACACTGTACAAACAAACACAAATTGTACATTGAACTATTGACAAAACCATACTAGGTAAATGACTGTACATTGGAGGGGGTTGGAATGATTGGGTTAGGATATTTACAGGGGCCAGTGTTGAATTGCAGTCTCCCGTAGGTGTCCCTTGAGAGAGGTTTTGAAAGTGGGTAGTGATCCACATTCCTTTACAGCTTTGGGTAGGGCGTTCCACATTGATGTGGCATAATTGCGAAACGTGTTTAGTCCCTTATTTGAGCCGAATCTGGGTTTGACATGATTTGTGGAGCTCCCTCTGGTGTTGTGATCGTGGTATTCACTGACCTTTGGGAAGTATTTTGACATGTACATGGGTACCTTGGTCGTGTAGTGTATCTTGTAGACCAGGCCCATTGCAAGTTGTTGTACTCTGTCGTCTACTCTAAGCCATCCTAGGTTGTCGAAGTGGGCAGGGGTGAGGTGGGTTCTAGGAGTAAGGTCAAGCAGTAGTCTGTAATGTTCTTGGAGGCACGTGCTAAAGTAGGACCAGAGAAATGCACTTTTGGGGTGATGGGGGAGGTTACTCACGGCTGGGCCCGTGGATCTTGATTGGTTCGTTGGGATTGACGAGCGTGTGAGAGCACTGCTGGCACACACAGTCCTTCCCACTGAAGGTCACTCTGTCACCGATAGGGAACGCTTTCCTGTAGAGACACGCAGAGAGTAGAGGATTAGCAATCACAACACTCACACAGACACATAGAGAGAGACACACACCCACACACACCCCCACACACACACACACACACACACACACCCCCACACACACACACACACACACACACACACACACACACACACACACACACACACACACACACAGACACACACACACACACACACACACACACACACACACACACACACACTGTATACTTCAGTTAGTTAGACAGACAGACCTCATGCATACTGCACCTTATGTGACTTAGTTAGATAGTAAATTATATTGACTTATTTGTTTACACTGCTTGTGTTGTTTTTGCTACCTGTAACCCCCCCCCCCCCCCCCCCCCATCCCCCATGCTGCTATGATGCCTGAATTTCCCCAAGGGGATCAATAAAGAAATATCTTATCTTATCTTACACACACACACACACACACACACACACACACACACACACACACACACACGCACGCACGCACGCACACGCACACGCACACACACACGTACACAAACACACACACACACACACACACACATCCAGTTAATAAGCCTGCAATGGCCCAGTGTGTTTATATCACATGGTAACACATAATGAAGGGCTGGCGGAGGGATCACAAAAAGGTGACAGACAGGCTATAATTTGGACGACACAAACCAAACACAATCCTTTCACGCGTTGACAAACTGTTCCTCCAGTGGGTTTACAGATGGTCGACTGTTGCTTGAGCAGCTGGCTGCTCTGTGATTAAGGAGACGGTAATGTGTAGGTGCTATACCAATCAGAGAACAAGCTTCCTCAATTAGAATGAAAGCTTATTATGGGCGATCGTGCAGGGTGCATACTAGGTGTTACAAAGGATCAGATTAAACCGAATATATATATTTATTGATTGATATATATTGCATAGTATTTGTATATCGTTTGATATCCCTTGTATATTCCTTGTACATATACACGGAATGTCCCTTTAGCCTAGTACAGACCATAATATTTCATTCTCCTATTGGACAGCGGTCCACAGGCGCCAGGGCCATGCCTCCAGAGTCAGGTTCAAGGCCACCGTCAAGACATGTCTGTACATGCCCGGCCTTGCCCAGGGATACGAGACAGAAATGAGGTTGGCACTAGATTGTTCGCCGTGCATATAAATATGGCGCAGGTGAATACAGAAGTAGAGTTACCCAATAAGTTGAAGCCTCACCCACGATACTCCGTGCGGTGAAGTATGGCCTGTTTGGCCCCAAATAGAGCATTGAGACCGCGTGCGAATTAATAACTGAATTGTCAGAGTTTGGCGCTATACCGTCGAGTGCGACATATTTCTATTAAGTCAGTAATAGTCTATTTGTGTATAGTGTATCGTGCGGCTAAAGTTCTACAGTGACCAGCATCACCAACGCTTCCTCGTACCAGCTAGAGTGCTTATCCAGGCTGGGCTGCTTTCATGGCGCTTTCACCCGAGGAGACCTAGACGAGAACCGTGTGGACATGTACACTGGATTAATCTACCCGACGACTACATAGCCCTTTGCGGCTGGATTATATTTGTTTTGGTCCTGTGATTTATGGAGCGGAGAATCGCCGACGCCTACACGTGTGGGGTTTACCCTGTGAGGAGCCACGTCGAGTCTGCGCCTCAGAGAGCCTGAGGCCGGCTAGCTTTCTTCACTGTGGAGCTACAGTCTACGGAGAACAGCTGTATTCGTCTGTGGATCAAGAGACTATTGCACCGTCTCCTGTACTTGGAGTCTCCTTAGTCATCGTTGACCAGACTCTCTACTACCGACAGATCCTCTACCCCTGCTGGCTTACAACCGGGGGGACCCTTCCAGTATCTCCCGCTATATATTACTAGTGTACCATAGATATAATTCCCTAAGATTCAGGTTGTATAATTACCTCCTGCGTAACCAGAGAATGGACATTCATTATTGATTTGCCTACGCACATTCCTTTGCCTTATAAGCGCATCCAAAGTAAAATAGAGAAGTATATTATGTACCTTTTGCTGCAATAAATACTTAATTACCACTTTGTGTGGAACCGATTCATTGTGGGAAGTGTTCATCATATTTATATATCATGTACTGTATGGCCAGTAATTAAAGTACATAAAGCGGTAGTGGTTTAATGATACCATACTTATCAATACAGTCAGGGAATTGTACCCCTCAGTTACACTAGGCGTGGGCGATATTAAAAGTCCCTTACCGACCATGATATAAGATATCATCGCCCCCCCCCCCCCCCCCACAAAAAAAGGCTGAAAAGATGTATATGTTGCAGCTTTTATGTTGAAAAATATGTTTTGTTGTTGCTGCTCGCTTGACACAGGTCTGTGATCAGTGCACAAAACTCTGCATCCCTGACTGCTTTTTTCACACCTAAAACGACATATCTGTGGCTTGGTAAGACATATTGGGTATTAGTCATATTGGGTATAAGACTATAAGTCATATTGGGTATTAGTCATATTGGGTATTAGTCATATTGGGTATTAGTCATATTATTGGGAATCCAGTATTTGCCTTGAAACTGGCTTTTTCAACTGTATGGATAGAAACCATTTGTTTCCCAATGTACCTAAACACTGTCCTGGTACAGTGAGGTTTATCTTTAGTTGTCTTTGTGAAAGCCAGGATTGATTGAGGATTGGGTCCTTCGCTGTGGTAACATTGGGACGGCTGCTCTCTGCGGGCAGACTTTTAATTTTAAGAAGGGAGCGGAGATTTGTTAGTGTTTCCATCTTTAGTCACACTTGTTTATCATAGCTTACGAGTTGCTTTGTTTCTGTGGCTCCCCTTTTCCCTTTGGTTTAAAACCAAAGAATCGCCAAATAGGCACATTCGCATTATTTTAGCTAACAAGATTGCCTGACATCTTTCTAAAGTTGTCTAAACAAAGCGATGAAGCATGAGAGAAAAGAAAAGAGAGAGACTGACTATAGCGCAGTATTCATAACAGGTGAATTGATTATCTGGGACATGTGAGGACCATTACTGTGACCACGTGCATGATAACATCATCATATCGCCCAATTTACTGCCACTCTCTCTCTCTCTCTCTCTCTCTCTCTCTCTCTCTCTCTCTCTCTCTCTCTCTCTCTCTCTCTCTCTCTCTCTCTATCTCTCTCTCTCTATCTCTCTCTCTCTCTCTCTCCCTCTCTCTCTATCTCTCTCTCTCTCTCTATCCTTCTCTCTTCTCTCTTCCACCCCCTCCCCACACAAACTCTACTTTTCTCTCTGAAAGATATGACTGGTTTTCATTATGATAGGATAAGTACGTATGTTAAATATCTTTTTGCCTTAACAAGTGTTTGTCACAATCACGGCCAGAGCCGCTATTCCGCCAGTCTATCATGATCTAGAGGCTGTTTTTAGTAAACAGCATGCCCTCTCCCTGCCGCACCATCGTCTGTACGACTGTGCCATTGATCTGCTCCCGGGGGTCGTCTGTTCAATCTCTCGCGCCCATAGAGGGAGTCCATGGAGAAATATGTCCACGAGTCCCGAGCCACTGGCATTATCACCCCCTCCTCCTCTCCTGCCGGCGCTGGTTTCTTTTCTGTATTGACTACCGTGGCCTCAATAACATCACGGTCAAGAACAAATACCCCCTGCCGTTGATAAACTCTGCTTTTGAACCCCTGCAAGGTGCCACCATTTTTACGAAGCTGGACCTCAGGAATGCCTATCACCTGGTCCGTATCCGGGAGGGGGACGAATGGAAGACAGCCTTCAAAATGCCTCTCGGTCACTTCGAGTACAAGGCAATGCCCTTCGGGTTGACCAACGCCCCTGCTGTCTTCCAGGCCCTTGTCAATGACGTTCTCCGTGATGTCCTGAACGCTCTGTTTATTTGGATGACATTCAGATTTTTTCCCGCTCTATGGACGAGGACGTCCAGCATGTCCGCCGGGTCCTCCAACGCCTGCTGGAGAACAAATTGTTCGTCAAGGCGGAGAAGTGTGAGTTCCACGTCCCCTCCATCGGGTTCCTCGGCTACATAATAGAGAGCGGCCAGATCCGGGCGGACCCTGAGAAGATCAAGGCAGTGTTGGACTGGCCCATGCCCACCAATGTCAAGCAGCTCCAACGCTTCCTGGGGTTTGCAAACTTCTACCGGCGTTTCATCAGGGACTACAGCAGGGTCGCCGCGCCCCTCACCCAACTCACGTCGCCCTCCGTGCCCTTCGTCTGGTCCACTAAAGCGTAGGCGCTTCACCTCCGCGCCCATCCTCGTCCAGCCGAACATGTCCCGCCAGTTTGTGGTGGAGGTTGATGCCTCCAATACCGGTGTGGGAGCGGTCCTCTCCCAGCGCTCCGTCCTCCACCAGAAGCTACACCCCTGTGCCTTCCTCTTTCGTCGCCTGTCCCCGGCGGAGGTCAACTATGACATTGGGAACCGGGAGCTCCTGGCGGTCAAGCTGGCCTTGGAGGAGTGGAGGCACTGGCTGGAGGGTTCCGAGATCCCCTTCCTCGTTTGGACGGACCACAAGAACATCGCCTACATCCAGACGGTCAAGCGCCTGAACTCCCACCAGGCCCGATGGGCGCTGTTCTTCGGTCGGTTCAACTTCACCTTGACCTACAGGCCCGGCTCCAAGAACGTCAAGCCAGATGCCCTTTCCCGGCAGTTTGTCCCTGAAGGGGGGCCTCCTCACCCCGACACCATCCTTCCCCCCACCTGCTTGGTGGCTTCCGCCACCTGGGAGATCCAGTCCATCGTCAGGGAGGCCCAGCACACCCAGCCTGATCCAGGTAATGGCCCAGCTAACCCGGCTTTTTGTGCCCGACCTTGTCCGCTCCCAGGTGCTCCAGTGGATCCATACCTCCCGGTTCGCCTGTCATCCTGGGATCAACCAAACCCTGTCCCTGCTGAAGCGGCATTTCTGGTGGCCCTCCATGAGGGAAGACACCCACACCTTCGTCCTTGCCTGCACTGTCTGTGCTCGTGGGAAGTCCTTCCACAAACCACCTGCCGGGCTACTCCGCCCACTACCTGTTCCTGGACGACCTTGGTCACACGTTGCCCTGGACTTCGTCAGCGGCCTGCCTCCCTCACACGGTAACACTGTCATTCTAACCATTGTCGATCGGTTCTCAAAGGCCGTTCACTTTGTCGCTCTCCCCAAACTTCCCTCTGCTTCAGAGACTGCAGACCTGATGGTGATCCACGTTTTCCGCCTTCACGGGATCCCGGTTGACATCATCTCCGACAGAGATCCTCAGTTTATCTCCCAGGTCTGGAAGGCCAGCCTCTCCTCTGGGTACCACCCGCAGACCAATCGCCAGTCGGAGCGGGCCAACCAGGACCTGGGGGCCGCCCTCCACTGCGTCACGGCCCGGAACCCCTCCGGCTGGAGTGCCCACCTGCCGTGGATCGAGTACGCTCACAACTCCCTGTCCTCCGCTGCCACAGGTCAGTCCCCCTTCGAGTCTTCTCTGGGCTACCACTGTTCCCAACTCAGGAAGAGGAGATTTCCATCCCCTCGGTTCAGGCGCACCTTCGCCACTGCAGGAGGATATGGGAGGACACCAGGGCCGCGCTGCTCCGCTCCGCTGACCGGAATCGCCGCTTTGCTGACCGCCACAGGACCCCAGCCCCCGACTACCAACCAGGTCAGATGGTTTGGCTCTCGTCTCAAGACCTTCCACCAAAGTCCGTTTCCCGGAAACTTTCTCCCTGTTTTGTTGGTCCCTACGAAATCCTGTCTGTCATTAACCCCTCAGTCGTCAGACTCAAGCTTCCGTCCCATATGCGTATTCACCCCTTGTTTCCTGTGTCGCAGTTGAAGCCGGTGGCCTCCAGTCCTCTGTCCCCTCCAGCTCCGGAACCTCCCCCTCCTCTGATCATTGACGACCATCCTGCCTACACCGTGCGGCGGTTGCTGGATGTGCGTCGTTGCGGCCACGGTTTCCAATACCTGGTGGACTGGGAGGGCTATGGCCCGGAGGAGCGCAGCTGGGTCTCCCGCCAGCTGACTCTGGATCCTGCCCTCATCCGGGACTTCCACCAAGCCAACCCTGGCAAGCCTGGAGGGTCGCCAGGAGGCGCCCGTAGAGGGGGGGGGGTCCTGTCACAATCAGCCAGAGCCTCTCTCTCTCCCCCTGCTTTCACGCCCTTATATGGGCAGCTTCCTGCCGGTGTGTTCACACGCTGTCAGCCAAGCCCTATCTACACACCTGAGACTCGTCAAGTCATCACCAGCTCTGATATGAGCCCTGCGGTTCCTGCCACTCACTGTCCGAGTGTTGCTACACCTACCTAGGTACGAGGACGTAACCTACCTTGCTGCTCTGTCTGATTCCCTGCCTTGTTCTAACCTCTGTCTCCCTGTGCCCAGGACCATCTGCTGCTGGCCTACGCTGTCTCACGAGACACCGCCCGCCAGGACGTTCCTGTGAAGCACGAGGAGTGCTCCTGCTCGCACCTGTCAAACATTCCTGTTTTCGAACCCTGTGTTCATGGTACCTATTGGAAACATTAAACAACCTAAACCGCTCCATTCGCTCACCCTTGTGTTCTGCTCTTGGGCTCCAGTTTAACGCTACCGTAACAGTGTTAGTTTAAAGTTAGCTGGGATCTGTTTGTTGGAACAGATGAGGGCTTGCTAAGACAAGGTTATAGCTTGCCGCTGATGGTGCTTGGTAGTCAGACAAGTAGGAGGAACGTCATCTCAGAGAAAGGCTGTCGGTCGCTATGGTGACCAGAGATAGGTGCCAGGCAACAGGCCTGGCAACATCACAACTGTTGCTGTAAGCTTTTATCTGGGGCAAAGTGCCAAAGGCAAGGACCGAGGGAGACGGGGAGGGGGAGTCCGGCCAGTTGGGTTTGGAGAGCAGACAGCAGAGAGCAACATCGTAGAGAGAGAAAGGCGGCCCTCATGATGGAGGGCTGGGGGAGAGGAGAGAGTGAGCTAGACGAGAGAGACAATGAGACAAATAGATCGATATTTTCTTAGCTTTTCTTAGACCTTCAAAGACTTTGTTTTTCCTCCTTCATTTCATTCTGTATTAGACCTCTGTTAAACAGTCCGACTCAGAGTACGATTGTAAAAGAAATGCACTGGGGAGATATCTGTTGTCTCAGCTTTAGACGATGGCCTCATGGAACGACGAAAGAAACACACAACGCAGATGGCACGGGCGGAGGCGATGCAGGCTGAAACTACCATAATCTTACATCTTCCACACAAACAAACTGTCTCTCTCGCTCTCTCTCTCTCTCTCTCTCTCTCTCTCTCTCTCTCTCTCTCTGACAAACACACACACACACTCGCACACACACACACACACACACACACACTGGGGCAACAGTAGCTCAGGTGGTAGAGCGGTCGACGGTTGTCTGGTAATCAGAAGGTTACCGGTTCAATTCCAGCTCCTCCTGGCAGCATGTCAAAGTGTCCTTGAGCAAGACCCCTAACTGCTCCCACTGAGCAGGTTGGCACCTTGCATGGTTGCCTCCACTGTTGGTGTATGAATGTGAATGTAAGCGCGACAGTCGATCGATTTCTATGAAATTAAACTCCTCCTTGTAGCTTTTTGAAGAGGCTGATCGATTTCTTCATGTTTAGGAAGCGGCAGGAAATTAATGCTGAGCTAAAAGGCTCATGAAGAGCTGTTTAAACACATAGCAGGAAGAAGCCCTTCTACTCTCCTGCCAACAAACACCTGGGGCTGCAGCCAAGAACCACTGGGAGGCTGGAGTCTCCAGTAGAGCTCGCAGTCAGCACACACACACACACACACACACACACACACACACACACACACACACACACACACACACACACACACACACACACACACACACACACACACACACACACACACACACACACACACACACACACACACACACACACACACACACACACACACACACACACACACACACACACACACACACACACACACACACACACACACACACACACACACACACACACACACACACACACACACACACACACACACACACACACACACACACACACACACACACACACACACACACACACACACACACACACGATCAGCCTACTGTAAGTAACAGAGCCCACCTGTCATGACTTCCTGTTCCTGTTCTGCTCTCTCCCTCTCATCCCCCCTAGTCTCTCCATCCCCCCCTAGTCTCTCCCTCCCCCCCTAGTCTCTCCCTCTCCCCCCCCTAGTCTCTCCCTCTCACCCCCCTGGTCTCTCCCTCTCATCCCCCTAGTCTCTCCCTCTCACCCCCCCTGGTCTCTCCCTCTCACCCCCCCTAGTCTCTCCCTCTCACCCCCCTGGTCTCTCCCTCTCACCCCACTGGTCTCTCCCTCTCACCCCCCCTAGTCTCTCCCTCTCACCCCCCCTAGTCTGTCCCTCTCCCCCTAGTCTCTCCCTCTCCCCCCCATAGTCTCTCCCTCTCCCCCTAGTCTCTCCCTCCCCCCCCCTGGTCTCTCCCTCTCACCCCCCCTAGTCTCTCCCTCTCACCCCCTGGTCTCTCCCTCTCACCCCCCTAGTCTCTCCCTCCCCCCTGGTCTCTCCCTCTCCCCCCCTGGTCTCTCCCTCTCCCCCCTGGTCTCTCCCTCACCCCCTGGTCTCTCCCTCTCCCCCCCCTAGTCTCTCCCTCACCCCCCTGGTCTCTCCCTCTCCCCCCCCTAGTCTCTCCCTCTCCCCCCTGGTCTCTCCCTCTCACCCCCCTGGTCTCTCCCTCTCCCCCTAGTCTCTCCCTCACCCCCCTAGTCTCTCCCTCACCCCCCTGGTCTCTCCCTCACCCCCCTGGTCTCTCCCTCTCCCCCCCCCCCCTAGTCTCTCCCTCACCCCCCTGGTCTCTCCCTCTCACCCCTAGTCTCTCCCTCTCCCCCCTGGTCTCTCCCTCTCCCCCTGGTCTCTCCCTCTCCCCCCTGGTCTCTCCCTCTCCCCCTGGTCTCTCCCTCTCCCCCCCTGGTCTCTCCCTCTCCCCCTAGTCTCTCCCTCTCACCCCCCCTGGTCTCTCCCTCTCACCCCCCCTGGTCTCTCCCTCTCCCCCCCCTAGTCTCTCCCTCTCACCCCCCCTGGTCTATCCCTCTCCCCCCCCCTGGTCTCTCCCTCGCACCCCCCCTGGTCTCTCCCTCTACCCCCCCTGGTCTCTCCCTCTCACCCCCTGGTCTCTCCCTCTCACCCCCCCTGGTCTCTCCCTCTCCCCCTAGTCTCTCCCTCTCACCCCCCCCTGGTCTCTCCCTCTCACCCCCCTGGTCTCTCCCTCTCCCCCTAGTCTCTCCCTCTCACCCCCCCCTGGTCTCTCCCTCTCCCCCCTAGTCTCTCTCTTGTGTTTCCCCTGCAGGCCCAGCAGTGTGTTCCTCACCCATCGCCATGTCTCCTCTCTTCCCAGCTGTTCATTATTGCCCCATTATTGTGAGTAACATACTGTTAAAGGCCCTATGAAATCGCAATAGATGTTTATGGACTTTTATCACATATGTCTTGCACTGATTGTCACTTATATACCAGTATATGTCCCAACAATTTGTAGATATTCTTAATGGTATTGTAGAGTCCTCGCTAATGAATGACTGTTGTTGTTTCTCACTTTGGTTTATTATAACTTCAGTTACAGGTTTTCCATACACAAGACGGGGTGCATCACCTCTGCTTGTAATTAGTAGACTCAACTCCATAACTTCCCATACACCAAGAGAGCGCACCCTCAGGTGTAACGCCCTCTTATACCTTCCCACAGGTCAGCCCCTGCCCCCTCCCCTCTACCAACCCCGGGCTCGCGCGACCAATAGCGTCGCCTGCCAACCCCAGGTGCAGAGTGACAGCTCGGCTGACCAATCACCCAAATCCCAGGGTCGCTACAGTATTTTATAGTTTGTCATTTCCTCCATAAATATTGATGAATCATCCTGGACACAGGGGCGTATACAAATTTAGTTTCCAATTAAATGCTTTCTAAAATTACATTTACAGCACATTGTAACTAGGCTAGCAATTGGCCTCTTTAACTAAATAGAGGTTAGCTTGCTAGCTAACGTTTCTAATGATACTAACGTATGTTGCTCACATCAGCTTAGTAGCTAATGGGTCGACCATAATGCACATTCACCGCTATTGACTACTGTAAACGCCAATCAATATCCACAACAAGTCCCTCCCTAGCTTCCTGTTTTTACAGGAAACACATACATGTGGAATCAATAGCATTCTACTAGCCATTTCATGACTACTTTAATATCAATGCTAGCGGTAGTAATTGCGCTAACTTATATAACGTTAGCTGAGGTAGCAACGGTAATCAGTGGCATCGCTCGTTGCGCCCTGTGCACGTTCAATTATCTATGTACACCGCTGTGCCTCGTGTTTGAGCGCAAGAAAAAGGTGTCCAATCTTACCACAGCCTTAGGTGTTAAATGCCTTGCTCAAGGAACTTCGACACTTCAACCTTGAACCTTGCGATTAGCAGACGGCTGCTCTACCTCTTGAGCTGTTCTGTTATCTGTCTGTTCATCAGTGTAGTGTAGTCAGTTAGCCCCCCCTCCCCCACTCTGTGTATCCTGTTCGTCTGCCTGCATCCTGCTATTAAATTACACAGTGTTGGGTTTTAGAACAGCATCCACCACAACCCTCACACCACCTGCTGTGATGGAGAAGGGATCAATGTGAGAGAGAGAGAGAGAGAGAGAGAGAGAGAGAGAGAGAGAGAGAGAGAGAGAGAGAGAGAGAGAGAGAGAGAACGAGAGAGAGGTGGAGATAGAGAAAGAGAGAGCAATGTTAGCATGGTGTTAATCACCGTCAAAGATGAAAAAATATATAATGTGTATTCTCCTTTGGTTCATTACAATTTACTCAAGCATAATAACAGACACAATATTTCTAACACTGGGAATACATTCCCTGAGATCCATATGCCCCTAGATACCAAGAACATGCAAATGGACCTTGTAGAAGTGGAGCAATCCTCCATTTACTTTTAGGCAAATTTAGGGCTTAAGAGGTTAACATTGTTAAATAAACAAGGGCAACCTCGAGTTTTAGATAAAGGTCTGATACAATATACTGTATGTATATACTGTACACACATAATAGTATATTTACATCCATTTGGGTCCGTTACGAGCTGAATTCTTGTGGCTCCCCATTGCTGCACGAATCCACTTCAGGGCCCTCGACCTGGCATACCGTGCGGCAAAGGGAACCGCTCCCGCCTACCTCCGGTCAATGGTCTCTAACTACACACCCTCAAGACCCCTACGCTCTGCATCTTCTGGCCGTCTCAGACCCACTCCTATCCGAGCTCGGGGAAGGTCATCAAGGAGAAGTCGCCTATTCTCAGTACTTGCCCCACAATGGTGGAATGAACTACCCACCCCAGTTAGGACAGCCGAAACACGTCCAATCTTTCGCCGTCGTCTAAAGACGCACTTCTTCAACCATTATCTGAATTATTATAATTTTTTTTAATAAAATTAAATCTAACCCTAACTATTAACTAACCTTACTGTCATGCACTTGTCCTAATAAACTAACCTACAGTGTAGCACTCAACACTTTGATGAACATTGTTGCTCAGCTGATAGAGTTGTGCCCTTCCTGATGGCTTGTCGTACAGAACTTGTAAGTCGCTTTGGATAAAAGCGTCAGCTAAATGACTAAATGCAAATGTAAATGTAGGTGCACAGCTACCATGCTATAACAGACTTAGATACAGCACAGGCTGTAGAACAGTGTGTGTGTGTGTGTGTGTGTGTGTGTGTGTGTGTGTGTGTGTGTGTGTGTGTGTGTGTGTGTGTGTGTGTGTGTGTGTGTGTGTGTGTGTGTGTGTGTGTGTGTGTGTGTGTGTTTGACCTTGTCACTACCTGCGTGTGAGTCAGAAAACACCCTGCCCTGTCAGCCCTTCCCAGCGTTTTAAACATTCACTCCGTTTACATATTTAATGCACTGATGTTTCTGTCTCTCCTCTGACCACAGATGTAAAGCTATTTGTGTCCTAGGGCGGCACGCTCTCTGGCTCCCATCAGCACCGCGCTTTAAAGACATCAGCACAAGAGAGTCTGTGCAATCGATAAAGCACCACTATAGAGGAGAGAAGACCTGAATGAAAACAATGATGAAGGTGATGATGAAAAGATGAAGATTATAATGATGAGGAGGAGGAGGAGAATGATGGTGTTGTTGGTAATGAAGAAGAAACAGAAGCAGCAGAAGAAGAGGAAGAAGGAAGAATCCCCTCCCTTAGCTGTTAAGCGCCTTGGGTCTTGTGAAAGGCGCTTATATATAAATATACATTTAAGATATTATTATTAATATTACTTTATTGTAAATGTACACAAGGCAATTTTCATTTGGCTTTGCGCATATCCCTCCTAGAGACACATACATTACACACAGTCCTCATATCCCTCCTAGAGACACATACATTACACACAGTCCTCATATCCCTCATAGAGACACATACACACAGTCCTCATATCCCTCATAGAGACACATACATTACACACAGTCCTCATATCCCTCCTAGAGACACATACACACAGTCCTCATATCCCTCATAGAGACACATACATTACACACAGTCCTCATATCCCTCATAGAGACACATACACACAGTCCTCATATCCCTCATAGAGACACATACATTACACACAGTCCTCATATCCCTCCTAGAGACACATACACAGTCCTCATATCCCTCCTTGTGACACATACACACAGTCCTCATTGGAGGCATTTTGGATGGTCTGGGATGGCACTGGGACCTTTGTGATGCTTTGGTGTCCTGTGTTGGTTGTGGTGGGTTCTTCCCTGGGTAGTCGGTGAGTTGGGGGAGTTCAGTGGTGGGGTCCGTTAGGGCGCGTGCTGGAGACTGGTGTTCGTCTCTAGGGGAGGTCTGGGGAGGGTTTGGTTGGGGCCGTGGGTGCCGGCGGCTGCTGGATCCCGGGGGTTCAC
The DNA here is from genome assembly GCF_963971535.1 of Notolepis coatsorum. Taxonomy (NCBI): domain Eukaryota; kingdom Metazoa; phylum Chordata; class Actinopteri; order Aulopiformes; family Paralepididae; genus Notolepis; species Notolepis coatsorum. The sequence continues at coordinate 76,806,046 of NC_140180.1, read as the reverse complement.
CTGCTTGTGCGCACGGGATGTTTTATGTCTGGTCATTGTATTTGGTGAATGGTCCGGGGCTGTTTGTGTTTTCCTTTCCTTCGTCATGACATGCTCTATCAGGGGGTGTGTCTTGGATGGGGATGTGGTGGGGATTGATGTGTGGGGTGTTTGGGAGACTGGCTGCTCCCATGGGGGGGGTCCACATGCCTTCGAGCAACACTGTACTTATTGTACTTATTTTATGCCTATTTATGCCTACATTATGCCTATGTCTGCACTTTCTACATTGCACTACTTGTATTGTCTTTTATTATACCTATTCTTATGTCTGCACTTTATGCATTGCTTTTATTCTGTCAACTGTATGCACATTTTATTTGAACAAGGTTTTTTTTATTTGAAGATTCAATTTTTCACAGGCGGTCCCACATGGGCCAAAAGAAAAGAAAAGGAGAATAAGGCCCTCCCTCCCTCCCCCCCACCCCTATACCAGACAGAATCATTCTAAGATACCTTAAAGCATTAATTAATCATCGTTTATTTTTTTTTGCTTTTAAATCTCCAGACAGCAGTGACATTATGCATCTCTTGCATTCTGTATATAGAGAAAAAGAAAAGTAAGAACATAAAATAATAGAATAATAAGCTGAGAGACCAGGAAGACCAGTCAGATCGCCTCTGTCACATTATCCGCTTCCATACCCTCAAAGAAAGTCAGGAAAGGATCCCAAATAGTGTGGAATTTTTCGGTACAACCTCTGACAGTATACCTGATCTTCTCCAGTTTGATATGATACATGACCTCTCTCGTCCAGTGGCCGTACACTGGTGGACCTGGGTCTTTCCATTTGAACAGTATCAGCCTTCTGGCCAATAGTGAGCAGAAGGCCAGCATTCTAGATTCCCACCATCTAAAGTGGATGTCCGTTGGGGCCACTCCGAATATTGCAATATATGGAGATGGCTCTACTACCTTTCCAAATATCTTAGAGAAGGTGTCAAAGATGGCCTGCTAATAGGATTGCAACTTTGGGCACGTCCAGAACATGTGGAGCAGAGTGGCCGGAGCCTGTCTGCAGCGGTCGCATAGGGGGTCTATGTCAGGATATATTTTAGAGAGCCTGTCTTTAGACCAATGCAGTCGGTGTACAATTTTAAACTGGATAACAGCATGTTTAAGGCATATGGAGGACGAGAAAATCCCCTGTATTATTTTGTCCCATGTGTCCTCTGTGATTGGCTCATCTAGGTCTGTCTCCCATCTGCCCCTAAGGAGATCCAGAGGTGTCAAGTTACTTCTATTAAGTAATTCGTAGATTCTGCTTATAGCTTGTTTCTGGATCAATTTACAGTTCAGGATTGAGTCTAAGAGAGAGGCAGGAGGACACAATGGGTAGCAGTCCGAGTTTGAAGTTACAAAGCTCCGGAGTTGCAAATATCTATAGAAGTGTGACCTAGGGATTTTGTATTTCTGTACCAGCTGTTCAAAGGAGGCAAAGTTGTCGTCTATATAGAGGTCAGACAGTGCAATCACTCCACTTCCAACCCAACTGCCGAAGGCCTTATCCATCATTGAGGGGATAAACAACATGTGGTTTCTTGTCATTGGTGCAGCAAATGATAGTTCCTTAAGGGAGAAGGTTCTTCTAAATTGGTTCCATACTTTTATCGAGTGAATGACAACTGGGTTAGAGGTAAATCTAGACATGGGCTGTGTGAATGGGAGTTTAGCGCATAGCAAGGCAGACAGGGAGGTGGATTTAACCGACGCCCTCTCCAGTACTGTCCACCAGGGGGCTGTGTCCTCGCCCTTTACCCAGTATAATAATGATCTTATATTCGCTGCCCAGTAGTAGTACATAAAGTTGGGAAGCGCCATCCCACCCATTGCGCGGGGTCTCTGCAGCATAGTTCTTTTTATCCGGGGCGGTTTTTTGTTCCAGATAAAGGAAGATATCTGGTTATTTATCTTAGAGAAGAATGTCTTAGTCAGAAAGACTGGGAGACTCTGGAATACATGTAAAAATGTTGGCAATACGTTCATCTTTATTGTATTGATTCTCCCACCCAAAGAGAGTGACAGGGGGTCCCAACGTTCAATATCTTTCATCAGATTAGATAATAAAGGTTGATAATTAGCCATATATAGGTCTTTATGTTCATGCGTGATCCATATCCCGAGATACTTGAACTTTTTACGGCTGATTTTAAACGGAAATTAGCTCAGAGGTGTCGGACCCGTTACGGTTCCGACAGGCATCAGTTCGCTTTTTTGAATGTTGATTTTGTAGCCGGATATTTTGCCGAAGTCTGCAAGTAGGGACATTAACTGAGGGAGACTCGTTTGGGGTTGTGATATATACAACAACATGTCGTCCGTGTAAAGCGAGACTTTATGCTCCGAGCCCGCACGCATGATCCCTTTGATATCGGTGTTCTGTCTCAGAGCCAGCACAAGGGGCTCCATTGCGATCGCAAAAAGGAGTGAAGATAAAGGACATCCCTGTCTCGTACCCCTATGGAGTTCAAAGTAGGTGGATAGATTGTTGTTGGTGCGAACGGCAGCCATCGGAGATGTATATAGAATTTTAATCCAAGTTATGAGTTTAGGGCCAAATCCAAACCTCTCCAGTGCGTGAAAAAGATAGCCCCACTCCACCCGGTCGAACGCTTTTTCAGCATCAAGGGAGAGGACCACCTCAGGTGTTCCGGGTGGAGAGGGGCTATAAAGGATATTTAGGAGTCGTCTGATGTTAAAGAAAGAGTACCGGTTCTTGATAAAGCCTGTTTGATCCGGTGAGATAATGGAGGGGAGAACCCCCTCCAGGCGGCGAGCCAGTACTTCAGCAAGGACCTTGACATTGGCATTAAGGAGGGATATTGGACGGAACGAGCCGCATTCAAGTGGATTCTTGTCTTTCTTAAGGATTAAGGAGATAACTGCTTGGCACATGGTTGGAGGAAGAGAATTTGTTGAGAATGATTCATCGAATATGGATAGCAGCAGCGGGGATAGCTGGACTGAGAATTTTTTGTAAAAGTCTGTGGGGTAGCCGTCTGGCCCCGGGGACTTGCCACTTTGCATAGCTCTAATTGCTGATGCAATCTCCACGACCGTAAGGTCCTCCTCCAGATCTGCGGCCATCTCTGGGTTGACTGTCGGGACATGAAGGGTCCTATAAAAATCGTCCAGCGTGGAGGGGCCCACTTGCGAGTCCAAGGTGTATAACGATTGGTAGAAAGTTTGAAAGCATTTATTAATTTCAAGGTTGTCAGTGGATTTTGAGCCCCGCTCGTCATTGATAATGGGGATGGTCTGGTTGGCGGTTCTTTGTCGCAACTGATGGGCAAGTATCCGTCCGGCCTTTTCCCCGTGTTCATAGTACCCATGTCGTGATTTAGTGATGAGGTATTCAGCCTGTCGTGTTGACAGGAGATCAAACTCAGTTCGTAGTGCCATACGTTTTTTCAACGTATCAGCTGATGGCGAGTGGCTATATAATTTATCTAGCTCCAGAATCTCGTTTGTCAGTTGTTTAAGGCGTGCCGTGTTTATCTTCCTTTGGTTGGCGCAATATGAAATCACCTGCCCCCTTAAGTACGCCTTCAGTGACTCCCATATAGTTAAAGAAGACATTCCAGGGGTCTGGTTAATGTCGAGAAATGCGATTTCCAAGGTGATGAAGTTTGTGAAGGCTTCCTCTGACAGGAGCAGTGGGTTGAGTCTCCACTGGCGGTGGCCAAGCTGTGTATTGGGGATACTCATTCTCATAACCAAGGGACCATGGTCCGAAATGACTATCGCTCCATAGTCACATTTGGTTACGAGGGAGAGGAGCCTTTTATCCAAGAGAAAGTTATCTATGAGCGAAAAGGTGTTATGGACCGGGGAGAAGAAGGAATATCCTCTGGATGTAGGATTACGAAACCGCCATATGTCAGATACCCCATACGATTTAAGAAAGAGCTGGATTGCGCGGGCTGATTTAGACAGGGGAGCCCTTCTAGGCGAGCTACGGTCCAGCACCGGGGAGTGCGCGCAATTCATGTCGCCGCCTAGGATGAGATGGTGCGAGGTCATATCTGGTAGGTGAGAAAAAAGGCTGGTGAAGAATGAAGGATTGTCCCAGTTTGGCGCATAGATATTAGCTAGAATGACCGGGAATGAATGGAGCTTCCCTATAATATAGTGCCCTGCAGCCTCTACACTTGATGATGTGTTTTTATCAATTAATATGGCTGCTCCTCTGGCCCTTGAGTGGAAGTTGGAGTGATACATCTGTCCCACCCACCCCCCTCCCCTAGTCGGGCATGGTCCGATGTTCTTAAGTGTGTCTCCTGTAGAAACGCTATATCCACGTTGAGCTGTTTTAGATGTGTAAGTACCTTCTTTCGTTTTACTGGGTGGTTGAGTGATTTTAACATTCCAACTCACAAAATTGACAGAGCACCCGTCCAACCCTACGGCATCACCTGTGTTGATCATAGTAGACGAGAGAGGCCATGCATCTGGAACCTAGAGAGAGCTCAGCACAACTGCAGGTAAAAAGCAAATCGATCGATGTATGCACATTTTATGCCTATGTTAATTTTATTATATTTGCTGTGAAGCACTTTGCGTTGTAATCCATGTATGAAAGGTGCTATGAAAATAAAGTTATTATTACATAAATACAGATTACAGCTTGGTCTTAAACAACATGTTCTGCCTTCTCTCCCTACTAAAAAGTACTTCCCTTACATCCGTATAGACAGGGCAGTAAAACTGAAAATTAACTTAATTCTCTATTTGACCTACTGTACAGTAGCTCACAAACCAAACAAAGTATCTCCTTCTATAGGGCTAATGGTAATGTTCCTGGTCAAATCTGTGCACACAGGGATCTTTGTCTTTTGTTTAAAGGTGCTATAGATAACGTTCAGCCACTAGATGTTGCACTAGGGCACCAGCATGTCTTTATCCAATCAAGTGCATTCCACAAGGAGAAAGTAGGGAGAGGAAACAAGCATGCAACATGTAAACAACAGCATTCATTTTCGACCCGGCGCATTTTTTAAATGATAGCCTACATTTTGTTTATTTAATTTTGGGAAAAACAATACTTTTATTCCACACCTTTCTAAAAGCTCTGTGGATGTAGTACCTTTTTAAAATGATTACTCTATATAATAATTGTATAGCAGTAATAGCACCTTTAAATTATACTTCACGTAAAGTTCTGCACTTTAACTCTTTTTTATGAGACAGTAAGTTCCTATGTTCTTATGTAGAACCGGATTTATTAACCCACATTATATTGTGTTGCGTCTAATGTCATTGTACATGATGCACGTTATGTTATAGCCATAAGTAATATATATATATATATTTTTTGTATCCACTTTTTCTTCCATTTTCTATATTTTCTCCCATCCCAATTTCGTATCATCCAATTCAACCCTCCCCTGTCACGAACGCTGTTTCTTGCCTCCCACAAGCCGGCTGCAGTGAGGACTAAGTCATACATAGCACAAGTCCCCTCCGGTACTTGAGGTAACAGCAGTCGCATCTTTTCACCTGCGCAGCTCGATCTCTCAGTGGCGAGGAGTAACGCGTGGGAGGCTCACGCTGCCCCCGACACTTCCTGATTCTACTGCGCAGGCGCACCAACCGACCTGTAGGAGTCGCTGTCCACAACGCCCGATCCCCACCCATCAGTTTCCCACCCCCTAATACGGCCAATGTGTATTAGTATGAACGACCAGCTAAACTGAAAGCAATGTGGAGCGCTGGGCTCGAACAGGCAAGCCCAGCGACTCCGTCATTCGTGGCGAGCGCCTTGCCCACTATGCCACGTAGCCGCCCCAGCCATAAGTAATATATTTATGTTTCGTGTCGGTGAAACACCACAATAGGGAGTCAAACCAACAATGATTCTAGTTGTGGGTGAGTGTTCTCACCACTAGACTAAGACTGTTACAAACACAGCAAAAAAAATAAAAAATTTAAAAAAAAATCTAACCCTAACTAACCTTACTGTCATGCACTTGTTACTCAGCTGATAGAGTTGTGCCCTTCCTGATGACTTGTCGTACAGGATTTGTAAGCTTTGGATCGCTTTGGATAAAAGCGTCAGCTAAATGACTAAATGAAAATGTAATGTAAATGTCATGATGGTTTGTTTGAATGTTTAACAGTTGTGGTTAAGATATACAATTAGGGTTAGGGTTAGAGTTTGATGGTTATGGTTAGTTTAAGGTAACTGTGTGGTTAAGGTTAGGGTTAAGGTTATGGTTAGTATCACAGTAACAGAAGTAACTATCAGAAAAGTGTGTCTCGGTAGTCTTGAGGTAAAGGCACCTGCCTCCCAAGCGAATGCCCCCAGGTTAGAACTCAAAAGCTTCCTGAAAACATTAAAACAAAAAGAAATTAATATATGTAACATATGTACTTATTTGTAATATGTACACATTGCAAATTCTCGTAAAAACATCAATATATTACTTATGGCTATAACATAACGTACAATATGTACCTTTTTTCCCTGTGGTCGATTAGTACTTGATTTACATGTTTTAAGCGATATCGGGCTGGATTGAGATAAGCAGGGCTGTGGCTCCTTGCTCTTTGAACCCTGGAACACGTCGGTCAAGTCCAAGAGGGGTAAGTGCACACAGTGTGGACATCAGGACTCAGCCAAAGAGAGAACAGGGGGGAGGTGACGGGAGAAGTGGAGGCGGTGTGGTACAGAGAAGTGGTGTGGGCAACGTGACAGAGGAAGGATGAGGCTTCTTACTGTCTCTGCCACTCAATCTCTCTCACACTCTCTCTCTCTCTCTCTCTCACACACTATCTCTCTCACACTCTCTCTCTCTCTCTCTCTCTGCCACTCAATCTCTCTCACACTCTCTCTCTCTCTCTCTCTCACACACTATCTCTCTCACACTCTCTCTCTCTCTCTCTCTCTGCCACTCAATCTCTCTCACACTCTCTCTCTCTCTCTCTCTCACACACTATCTCTCTCACACTCTCTCTCTCTCTCCTCTCACACACTATCTCTCACACTCACTCTCTCTCTCCTCTCACACACACACACTCAACTCACACACACCCTCCCACTCTCTCACACACAACCACCACACACTCATACTCACACACACACTAACCCTCACACTTCTCTCTCTCTCTCTCTCTCACACACTATAACTCTCACACACTCACTCTCTCTCTCTCACACACACATCTCTCTCACACTCTCTCTCTCTCTCTCTCTCACACACTATCTCTCTCACACTCTCTCTCTCTCTCTCTCTCACACACTATCTCTCTCACACTCTCTCTCTCTCTCTCTCTCACACACTATCTCTCTCACACTCTCTCTCTCTCTCTCTCTCACACACTATCTCTCTCACACTCTCTCTCTCTCTCTCTCTCACACACTATCTCTCTCACACTCTCTCTCTCTCTCTCTCTCACACACTATCTCTCTCACACTCTCTCTCTCTCTCTCTCTCTCACACACTATCTCTCTCACACTCTCTCTCTCTCTCTCTCTCACACACTATCTCTCTCACACTCTCTCTCTCTCTCTCTCTCACACACTATCTCTCTCACACTCTCTCTCTCTCTCTCTCACACACTATCTCTCTCACACTCTCTCTCTCTCTCTCTCTCACACACTATCTCTCTCACACTCTCTCTCTCTCTCTCTCTCACACACTATCTCTCTCACACTCTCTCTCTCTCTCTCTCTCACACACTATCTCTCTCACACTCTCTCTCTCTCTCTCTCTCACACACTATCTCTCTCACACTCTCTCTCTCTCTCTCTCTCACACACTATCTCTCTCACACTCTCTCTCTCTCTCTCTCTCACACACTATCTCTCTCACACTCTCTCTCTCTCTCTCTCTCACACACTATCTCTCTCACACTCTCTCTCTCTCTCTCTCTCTCACACACTATCTCTCTCACACTCTCTCTCTCTCTCTCTCTCACACACTATCTCTCTCACACTCTCTCTCTCTCTCTCTCTCTCACACACTATCTCTCTCACACTCTCTCTATATCTCTCTCACACACACTATCTCTCTCACACTCTCTCTCTCTCTCTCTCTCACACACTATCTCTCTCACACTCTCTCTCTCTCTCTCTCTCACACACTATCTCTCTCACACTCTCTCTCTCTCTCTCTCTCTCACACACTATCTCTCTCACACTCTCTCTATATCTCTCTCACACACTCGATCTCTCTCACACTCTCTCTCTCTCTCTCTCTCACACACTATCTCTCTCACTCTCTCTCTCTCTCTCTCTCACACACTATCTCTCTCACACTCTCTCTCTCTCTCTCTCACACACACTCGATCTCTCTCACACCTCTCTCTCTCTCTCTCTCACACACTATCTCTCTCACACTCTCTCTATATCTCTCTCACACACACTCAATCTCTCTCACACTCTCTCTCTCTCTCTCTCTCACACACTATCTCTCTCACACTCTCTCTCTCTCTCTCTCTCACACACTATCTCTCTCACACTCTCTCTATATCTCTCACACACACTCAATCTCTCTCACACTCTCTCTCTCTCTCTCTCACACACACTATCTCTCTCACACTCTCTCTCTCTCTCTCTCACACACTCGATCTCTCTCACACTCTCTCTCTCTCTCTCTCTCACACACTATCTCTCTCACACTCTCTCTATATCTCTCTCACACACACTATCTCTCTCACACTCTCTCTCTCTCTCTCTCACACACTATCTCTCTCACACTCTCTCTCTCTCTCTCTCTCACACACTATCTCTCTCACACTCTCTCTCTCTCTCTCTCTCACACACTATCTCTCTCACACTCTCTCTCTCTCTCTCTCTCACACACTATCTCTCTCACACTCTCTCTCTCACTCTCTCTCTCACACACTATCTCTCTCACACTCTCTCTCTCTCTCTCTCTCACACACTATCTCTCTCACACTCTCTCTCTCTCTCTCTCTCACACACTATCTCTCTCACACTCTCTCTCTCTCTCTCTCTCACACACTATCTCTCTCACACTCTCTCTCTCTCTCTCTCTCACACACTATCTCTCTCACACTCTCTCTCTCTCTCTCTCTCACACACTATCTCTCTCACACTCTCTCTCTCTCTCTCTCTCACACACTATCTCTCTCACACTCTCTCTCTCTCTCTCTCACACACTATCTCTCTCACACTCTCTCTCTCTCTCTCTCACACACTATCTCTCTCACACTCTCTCTCTCTCTCTCTCTCACACACTCGATCTCTCTCACACTCTCTCTCTCTCTCTCTCTCACACACTATCTCTCTCACACTCTCTCTATATCTCTCTCACACACTATCTCTCTCACACTCTCTCTCTCTCTCTCTCTCACACACTATCTCTCTCACACTCTCTCTCTCTCTCACACACTATCTCTCTCACACTCTCTCTATATCTCTCTCACACACACTCGATCTCTCTCACACTCTCTCTCTCTCTCTCTCTCACACACTATCTCTCTCACACTCTCTCTATATCTCTCTCACACACACTATCTCTCTCACACACACTATCTCTCTCACACACACTCTATCTCTCTCACACACACTATCTCTCTCACACACACTATCTCTCTCACACACACACACTATCTCTCTCACACACACACTATCTCTCTCACACACACTCTATCTCTCTCACACACACTCTATCTCTCTCACACACACTCTATCTCTCACACACACTCTATATCTCTCTCTCTCACACACACACACACACACACACACACACACACACACACACACATACACACTCTATCTATCTCTCACGCACACTATCTCTCACACACACACACACACACACACACTATCTCTCTCACGCTGTCTCTCATCCCTCTATCTTTCTCTCTCACGGTCTCTCTCATCTCTCTCTTCATCTCTCACGCTCTATCTCTCTCTTTCCCTCTCTCTCTCCATCTCTCTCTCTTGCTCTCTCTTTGCAAAGCTCTTGTCTGAGCAGCTCAGTAGGAGACAGTTTAGATCACGTCGCCGACGGCAACCAGGTCTGAAACACATGTTTATCAACCAGACAGATTCACAACAACACATACCATTGGCCTGGGAGGAGATGTGAGAGAGAGAGAGAGAGAGAGAGAGAGAGAGAGAGAGAGAGAGAGAGAGAGAGAGAGAGAGAGAGAGAGAGATAGAGAGAAGGTAATCAGAAGAAAGAGAAAAGACCAACACTGCAAAACATCCCCATCTTGACAAGTATTTTCAGTGATTTCAGTATTTCAATATATTTAAACGAGTCATATATATATATATAATATATATTAGTGCTGTCAATAGATACAAAATAATTAACTAATTAATCTCACAATTTTCTGTAATTAATCTAGATTAAAAATAGCATTTTTCTACTTAAGACCGAACAGATATTTACTTGAGTAAAATCATGGAATTAATGTAAAATCAACACAAAGAAAGTATATTTAAATTCAAATACTATTTAATAGCTTTCTTTGAATACAGTTTCTCTCCTGTGAAATACAAATGTTCAACAAAACCATCAACATTGACTCAGCTAGACCTCTTTCTTATATCTGCAGCGCTAACAGAAATAAAAACAACCCAGGCCTTGTTAAAGTGCAGATTGGTTTAGGGGACGATAATGTCTTGTATGAACTACCAGTAATATAAATCATATTAACAAAAATGTGTTCCATCTTCATGCCAGATGATTTTCAAAACGGTGCATGAGTCAATGCAAAAAAAGAACAAGCAAATATACTGCTGAAAGTTCAGAACGTTGAAGATTTTTCACTCCATAGATTAATTTATTTTAATGCTTTAAATAATTTGAATTAATCTCCAAAGTTAAAGCATTAACTTTGACATCCCTAATATATATATATATAATACATCCACAGAGTTGGGAGGAGAGGGAGACAGGGAGGAGAGGGAGACAGGGAGGAGAGGGAGACAGGGAGGAGAGGGAGACAGGGAGGAGAGGGAGACAGGGAGGAGAGGGAGACAGGGAGGAGAAGGAGGAGAGGGAGACAGGGAGGAGAGGGAGACAGGGAGGAAAAGGAGGAGAGGGAGACAGGGAGGAGAGGGAGACAGGGAGGAGAAGGAGGAGAGGGAGACAGGGAGGAGAGGGAGACAGGGAGGAGAAGGAGGAGAGGGAGACAGGGAGGAGAGGGAGACAGGGAGGAGAAGGAGGAGAGGGAGACAGGGAGGAGAGGGAGACAGGGAGGAAAAGGAGGCAGGGAGGAGAAGGAGACAGGGAGGAGAGGGAGGAGAGGGAGACAGGGAGGAGAAGGAGGAGAGGGAGGAGACGGAGAACAGGAGGAGAAGGAGGAGAGGGAGACAGGGAGGAGAGGGAGACAGGGAGGAGAGGGAGACAGGGAGGAGAAGGAGGAGAGGGAGACAGGGAGGAGAGGGAGACAGGGAGGAAAAGGAGACAGGGAGGAGAAGGAGACAGGGAGGAGAGGGAGAACAGGAGGAGAAGGAGGAGAGGGAGGAGAGGGAGACAGGGAGGAGAGGGAGACAGGGAGGAGAGGGGAGAACGGGAGGAGAAGGAGGAGAGGGAGGAGAGGGAGACAGGGAGGAGAGGGAGACAGGGAGGAGAGGGAGAACGGGAGTAGAGGGAGACAGGGAGGAGAGGGAGACAGAGAGGAGAGGGAGACAGGGAGGAGAGGGAGAACGGGAGTAGAGGGAGACAGGGAGGAGAGGGAGACAGATAGGAGAGGGAGACAGGGAGGAGAGGGAGAACGGGAGTAGAGGGAGACAGGGAGGAGAGGGAGACAGAGAGGAGAGGGAGACAGGGAGGAGAGGGAGAACGGGAGTAGAGGGAGACAGGGAGGAGAGGGAGACAGAGAGGAGAGGGAGACAGGGAGGAGAGGGAGAACGGGAGTAGAGGGAGACAGGGAGGAGAGGGAGACAGAGAGGAGAGGGAGACAGGGAGGAGAGGGAGAACGGGGAGTAGAGGGAGACAGGGAGGAGAAGGAGACAGAGAGGAGAGGGAGACAGGGAGGAGAGGGAGAACGGGAGTAGAGGGAGACAGGGAGTAGAGGGAGACAGGGAGGAGAGGGAGACAGAGAGGAGAGGGAGACAGGGAGGAGAGGGAGAACGGGAGTAGAGGGAGACAGGGAGGAGAGGGAGACAGAGAGGAGAGGGAGAATGGGAGGATTCAAGATTCAAGATTGTTTATTGTCATATGCATAGTTAAACAGACAGTTTGCCATAGAATGAAAATCTTACTCTGCTAGTCCGCCCTCCACACAAAATCACACAATACTTTGATTGATTGATTGATTGAAAAGTTTATTAACAGATTGCAGAATGGGTACAGTACAGTACAGCTCAATACATACAATTGTTAAGGGGATGCAGACCAGAGAAAGACTTTCGTCTTGTTTACATCAGGGTCCCCCATTTTCAATTCATCATAACATATATGACATACATGACATA
>NC_140180.1:76791241-76793403 GCF_963971535.1 Notolepis coatsorum | reverse complement strand
GGGAGAGCGAGGAAAACAGAGAGAGAGAGGGGGGAAGTGAGGGTGGGAGGGAAGGAGGGAGAGAGAGAGAGGAAGAGAGAAAGAGATATCACATGTTAATTAAAGGGAACATAATGTAAATGTTCAACAATTTGAAATGATTTCCTTGAATCTGTAGAATATGTTTGTACTTTTCTCTTTTTTCTAGTCTAAATCTAATTTTAATTATTGTTTATTTTCCAGCACCTCTTTCCTTGTATTAAACAAGCCATATTTGCTCCCCTGCCTGGCTACTTCACACCAAGAGTAAAGAAATGTAAAAATAAATTACAAACTGAACATACATCAATCAATCAATGAAAGCTAATGTATTGCCCGTGTCCCTCTTGTGACATCACAATGAACAGATTGTTTAGGCCCGTCCATTTGACGACTTCAAACCACTTTGGGTAAACGCCAAGAAGTATCCATGAAAATTGTCCCTGCAGCACCTAAATAACATTTCAAAATGGCAAGTTTTAAGTGTGGAATAAATTACGGATTGGGACATAAATAACCAGATGTCACTGGTAAGTGTAAGTGATCCTCAGCTTCCCCCGGTCTCCTCTTTGATGAAGACAGATGAAAACAGTTCCTTCCTTGAGCCCATGTGCTCGTTATTCCATTTATTCAAAAGTAAGCAGCTGAAGTGTTTCAGGGCGGCTATTTCCTATACTCTTTTGTCACACGCTTCATAAGACGCTCCTCTACGATTTCTGCAGACTGTGCATCGGTTTCTCATTATGCATCTGTATGTATGTGTGTGTGGGGGTGCGCGTGTGTGCGTGCATTTGTGTGTGTGTGTGTGTGTGTAGTGTGTACATGACGTAAGTTGTGTGTGCCTCTTCACACATGGCTGCTGGCGAGTGATTCAGCTAGAGACGCGCCGGCGAGTCAATTTGCCGCGATGTGGATATAATGATATAATCAGTGGGAAAAGTCATTTTGTGTGCAGAAGAATGTGGCGAGGGAACGCCGGAGGGACAAGCTGCAGGTCCAGAGATAAAGGCGACGAGGGAACATTGACTAGTGACTCGTTAAATATCAACAGGACCTTGACGTGGGAAAACACAGAAAGCGCTTTGCTGCACGTGTGAGTATCTGCGAGGGGAATAGTCACTGCACACTGTACACCGAGGCCCTCGTCGACCAAGGCGTTTTTTATCCACTAATAGTCGTGAGACTATTGATGATAGTGAACCAGCAGGATGATAGTGAACCAGCAGGATGATAGTGAACCAACATGATGATAGTGAACCAGCAGGATGATAGTGAACCAGCAGGATGATAGTGAACCAGCAGGATGATAGTGAACCAACATGATGATAGTGAACCAGCAGGATGATAGTGAACCAACATGATGATAGTGAACCAGCAGGATGATAGTGAATAGTGAACCAGCAGGATGATAGTGAACCAACATGATGAAATGAACCAGGAGGATGATAGTGAACCAGCAGGATGATAGTGAACCAGCAGGATGATAGTGAACCAGCAGGATGATAGTGAACCAACATGATGATAGTGAACCAGGAGGATGATAGTGAACCAGCAGGATGATAGTGAACCAGCAGGATGATAGTGAACCAGCAGGATGATAGTGAATCAACAGGATGATAGTGAACCAGCAGGATGATAGTGAACCAGCAGGATGATAGTGAACCAGCAGGATGATAGTGAACCAGCAGGATGATAGTGAACCAACATGAGATAGTGAACCAGCAGGATGATAGTGAACCAGCAGGGACATGATAGTGAACCAACATGATGATAGTGAACCACAGGATGATAGTGAACCAGCAGGATGATAGTGAACCAACAGATAATAGTGAACCAGCAGGATGATAGTGAACCAGCAGGATGATAGTGAACCAGCAGGATGATAGTGAACCAACATGATGATAGTGAACCAGCAGGATGATAGTGAACCAGCAGGATTGATTAGTGAACCAACATGATGATAGTGAACCAGCAGGATGATAGTGAACCAGCAGGATGATATTGAACCAACATGATGATAGTGAACCAACAGAAGGATCAACGGCAACAAAGAATAGTGATTGTTCTGCTCTGACCTTTGGAGAAACACACCCACTGGGGGTAATACTGTGACCCAAGACACACGGCAGTGCTGAAGGTCAAGT
>NC_140180.1:76766241-76786241 GCF_963971535.1 Notolepis coatsorum | reverse complement strand
AGGAACAATACTCAAACAAAATAGGATATTGTTGTGCACAAATGATGTGTTTAACTTAGTATTGTTACTTTGTCATTGGTTTTATACAGTTGATGGATCAGATCAAGTTAATTGCATGTCACAATGTTCAACATCATCATCATCAGTAACACGCTGCTGACAAAAGAATATACAGTAGTCTGTCGAGGAAGCCCTGTGTTTATTACATGTAACCCTGAGGCCGTGTTCACATCTGAAGGTCCACGGATAGCCCGGACAAATGTGAGAATGATACATTGTTTGATTTTGGTTTGCGTTCACACTGTCCTTTTTTGAGCAAACCTAATTGGTAAACAAAGGACATGCAGTCGCCAAGTTGTTCATATATTGGACATATCAGTCACCCAGGTCATTCATTCTATTGGACAGATCATTTTCGGGAACATATTTTCAGTAAAAGGTGAATTTTGGTAGATATTGTTTTGTCAAATCAGTTGCAATAGTACATTTTGGTGACTTGTTTCTATACAATTCACTTATATGACATTTAGGTAACATTAATGAACAAAGGAGACAACTACAGTATGTAAGTAGTAAACCAATTTTTTTATTCCAGTGGATCATAATGATCATATTACGGAGCGCTCACTCCGCGAGAGAGAGAGAGAGAGAGAGAGAGAGAGAGAGAGAGAGAGAGAGAGAGAGAGAGAGAGAGAGAGAGAGAGAGAGAGAGAGAGAGAGAGAGAGAGAGAGAGAGAGAGAGAGAGATAGAGAGACTTACGCGTGCTGCGCGAGTCTGACTATTACAGAGCGCACACTGCAATGCACTGTAGGCTACTTTGCTTCCTAGATTAATAGGTACTATATAAAGTTGGATTGCGTTCACACCAACAGCAAACCACACCATACTCCACTTTGAAACGGACCGAATTGAATTGTTATGAATTGAAAATGGGGGACCCTGATGTAAACAAGATGAAAGTCTTTCTCTGGTCTGCATCCCCTTAACAATTGTGTGCATTGAGCCGTACTGAATTGTACCCATTCTGCAATCTGTTAATACAATTTTCAATCAATCAATCAATCAAAACCGAGTCCCAACTTTTCAAGAGGACCATGGTTCGGTTGTTTGGTCCTCACAATAGTTTGGTTTCTGTTCACACCTCTCCGAACGAAACGGACTATTGATTTAAAGGGACCATCATACTATGGTTCACTTAAAACGGATCAAACAGGGTAGGTGTGAACGCGACCCGAGGTACCTTGAAGCACCCTTGAAAACCCTCTGATGTTTACAGTGTACTTGCATGCAATGCACACGTCCTCCACACGGGACGAGGGGGTGGGGCGACAGTGGCTCAGGAGGTAGAGCAGCTCCTCCTGGGCAGCGTGTCGAAGTGTCCCTGAGCAAGATACTTAACCCCTCATTGCTCCTGATGTGGGCTGGCTCTGACCAATTGGCTGCCCTAGGCAGGATGTTATCTGTTGCCCCCTTGCATCACAGTTTATTCTGTTCCATACGGTAAGGGGAGAGAAGAAGACAAAGAAGTTGTTTGTTTGGAGAATTTCTCACTCGCCGTCCAAATTAATGAGCCATTGTAAAACACTCATTTTCCATGGGATTGTTATAAATGTTGGAACTGTACTATAGATAAGACTTCAGTATTTCGAAATAACTAGTAGTATTAGTAAAAAATAAAATTATAAAAAATAAAAATAAATATATATATATATATATATATATATATATTTTTTTGCCCCCTCTGGGTGGTGGCGCCCCTAGCATTTGCCTATACTGCCTATGCCTAGAACAGGCCCTGTGTGCAGGTTGGCACCTTGCATGGTTGCCTCTGCCATCAGTATGTGAATGTGTGAGTGAATGGGTAAAATGTGAGGAACAAAGTGTGAAGCGCTTTGGATAAAAGCACTATATAAATGCAGCCATTTACCATCCACACAAAATCGCGCTTTTCAGAATTATTATCATTATTATTTGTATTCACTTTTTCAAAGTTCTCTTCTCTGCCTAAGCCAACCTTCAAGCACTTTTAAACTGTACCCCCACACACCCGGCCCGGTCTGCAGCGCAGTGGGTGGGGCTGTGGTGCAGGGTGGCGTGGTGTGGTTTGGTGTGGTGTGTGGTGTGTTTCTACTACGACTGCATGTCACGAGACGTGGCTTTGGCACCGGGAAGAAAGGCCCTCGCTCTCAGCCACACAAGGGGCACCGCATGCCGTGTGGACGTCCACCGGTTCTGGAGCCGCCCGGCAGAACGGGGTCTGGTCCGTCTCATTATGATGCTGCTGCCGCCGCCCTCGAGGCACCTCTGTCCTCGGCTCCTTCTGGAGCGACTCGTGGGAAAAGCACAGATCTGTACGTCTGAATTTCCCACAAGGTTAATAAAGGAACTTGGAAATGTTGCAAATGTTTAAAGTTTTAAGTGTTTAACGTTTGTAACCTATTTTATTATCACCTACTGCGCGCCTGATCATTCTGTTTAGGGGGGGGGGGTCCTTCTTTGAACTGCTTCTTCTATATTTTCCCATTAAAGGAGCATTATGGGAAATGTGCTTACTGTCTTCTCCAGAGTCAGACAAGAAGATAGATATAGGGCTGCACGATTTTGGGAAATAATTGCGATTTTTCGGACAGATAATGCGATTGCGATTAAATTTGCGATTATAATAATTTTTTTTAAGCAGCCCCACAGAGGTTGATTGTAAAATGCGGCTTGCATCTGGCCTACGCGGTGGGTCTTTTCGGGACACCGAGCCTGAAAATGTTTCTTTTTACCTGGGAATCGATACCGGTACCCAACGGTACCTTTTTTTCTGTACTTTACTCTCCCTCTCTGAAGTCTAAACTTCACAACACACAATCTGTGAGGATTGGTCCGATTCCGCACGCTTCAAGGTACCAATTACCTTCGCGCACCTGAAGTGAGTTCTAATCAGCTCGGTGGAGCCCTTATATACTCTGGTGTTCCTAACGTTCTGTGTCGGGTCGTTTTGGATTACCACTGGCTGCTGCTTGTTCCCTCCCGTGTTGTACCTTGTCTGTTTTTCTCCAGGACGTCTATGGAAGTCGCCGCTGTTGCTTTTCTCTGCCATCTGTTGGATCTGTGCCTCGTTGCCCGCTTTGCGCAATTGCGCCTGGGTGAGTTTTGGAACGTACTTTTTTGGATACTCTGTTTTTCCTCGCATCTTCCTGACTCGGGACCTTTCTGTTTTTTGTGTGTTTGGGTAACACTGAAGATGTGTCGTTTTTGTTTGTACTGGACTCAGCTAAACTTGTGTGTTTGGTAAACACTGAAGATTTGTCACTTGTGTTTATACTGGACTCAGCTAAAGAGGACTGGACTGCCTTGTATTCCGTCCGCTTGTTTGTTGACAATTCTCTCTCTCTCTGTTCCTCCCCGAGTGGATATTCAAGTAGCTGCAGAGCCGCAGAGTCAGAGGCGCAACGCCACAGTGCCGTCTCTGCTCTGAGACGAGCTGCGGAGCCGCAGACAACTCTGCCAAGAACATTCCCCACTTGTGCTTTTTGTTGTTTTTGCTATTCTCTGTTATTGGAAATAAATACGCCCTGGTTTTTGGCTAACTTTGAACTACCTGTCTGTGCCGTGCTGTTGGGGTTGGTAACAAACCATAACACAATCTAAAACCCCTTACCTCCCTCTTTTTTTTGTGCGATTTGATAATTGCATCATTCCAAATCGCGATTTCGATTTAAAATCGATTAATCGTTCAGCCCTATTAGATACCAATTTCCTCTCTGTGCGTTCAGTAGAAAGCTATCGGGCTGCAAGCTAGCCTAGCTTAGCACGAATTAATGGAAGCGGATACGGATCTGGGAGAGGTATTTTTGGCCAACAGCTAGGCTAGCTGATCCGTATCCGCAACATTATCGGTATATATCCATCGGTAAGTGCATTTCCCATAATGTTGGCGTGTTCCTTTAAAGTTTTGTGGGAGTTCTTAATGAGGGTCAAAGGTCAGAGGGTGTTGTTCCATCGTAATGTGGGCCTGTGAAGCTCTTTGATACATGTAACTGTGATAATGGCCAATATAAATAAACTTGACTTGATTCCAAAGCTGTATGGCACTTGGCATATGCTATATATATATATATATATATATATATATATATATATATATATATATATATATATATATATATATATATATATATATATATATATATATATATATATGTATATATATATGACAAATGTTTATTATTATATGAAAACTATTCTGATTCATCATCATTTCGCAAAAACTAGAGCATAGAGAATCAAAGGCCTCCTTTCAACTCGTTGCTGGGATTCTCCGATCCGTTCCTGAACAGTGCACTAACGAGGACATGTGTAGAGAGACGGTGCTGCACACATCTCTCACCTTTCAGTCTGCAGGAAGTTGGCATCTGCAGATCCCACGTCTAAAGGATTAGAGGTTAGCATGTAGGCTAGTGGCTCCTGCAGCTGTGGTCATTAGGACGGCACTGATTGGGCATCAGCAGGGGGTCTGGATGATTGGCTATTTATCTCCAGCCAACACATGCAATTAAAATTCCCTTCTCAAAGGCGGACTGGGCCGGAACCCTAAAATACTCCTCCCCACCCCTCTCTTCCTCCGTCCCCCATTCTCTCTCTCTCTCTCTCTTTCCGCTCTCAAACTACTTCCAAATCTTTGCAGCTCTCCACAGAGGCTCTCCCTCTTCCTCTCTTTTCTCTCCACTACCACGCTACACCTCCGTTTAGCCTCCTCCCCTCCTCTTTCTCAATGCCTCTCTCAGTCTCCCTTCTCCCTCCCTGTCTCAACCTGTCTCACTCCATCTCTCTGTCTCAACCTGTCTCACTCCATCTCTCTGTCTCAACCTGTCTCACTCAATCTCTCTGTCTCATTCCATCTCTGTCTCTACCTGTCTCCCCACATCTCAGTGAATACACTCTGACGCATTTATTAATCAAGTAGCCTGAATACACACAGTGAACACACACTGAAGCATTCAGTAGTCAAGCAGCCTGAAGTAATTGTTTCACCACCTTATTACACTACACACTATACTTAATCTAGTAAAAAAAAAAGCCTTCTTCGAGAGGCAAGGTGCATGCACAATAATAATAATAATGGCTTGAATTTATATAGCGCCTTTCACGTACCCATGGTACACGCAGGCACAAACACACACACACACACACACACACACACACACACACACACACACACACACACACACACACACACACACACACACACACACACACACACACACACACACACACACACACACACACACACACACACACACACACACACAAATTCATTAACCTTTATTTAACCAGGTTAGATCCATTCAGATTCAAATATCTTTTCCAAGAGCGACCTGGCCAAGAATGGCAGCAGTACAGCAGTTTCACACGCACGCACGCACACACGCACGCGCACACACACACACACACACACACACACACACACACACACACACACACACACACACACACACACACACACACACACACACACACACACACACACACACACACACACACACACACACACACACACACTGGTGTTGTGGAGGTGCATAATGACTGAAGTGACTCAGTAGCAGAGGTCCTCCCATGTTCACCCCTGCATCTGTGCTCCAAGCACTGGGCCCAGCTTACCCTGTCCTCCCCTGGATGTAGGCTCTCCCCCTGCCCTCTCCTCTGACTTTGGGGAACCAGGGAGCAAGTATAAATAATGTGTTTTCTGAAGTCATGCCAAAGCATAGTGTGGGAGGAGAGGCAGTCGGAGAGAAAGAGAGAGAAAGAAGAGGGAAGGAAAGGTTGATAGAAAAAACAGAGAGGAGACATGGACACTGTGAGACAGAGAAAACGAACAGAGATTAATTAGAAGTAGTAATCAAATTCCATGATTTTCGATGACTACTTGGCTTAATTTCCATGACTATGGTAAATGGGCTGCATTTATATAGCGCTTTCTGGGTTTCACCTACTTTTATCGCAGCTTCATCCGTGACTACAGCCGTGTCGCTGCTCCCCTTTCTGCCCTTACCTCCAAGACCAAGCCCTTCCTTTGGACCGCATGGTGGACACCACCTTCAGAGAACGTAAACAACGCTTTGTGTCTACCCCTATCTTGGTCCAGCCGGACCCAGCCCTCCAGTTTGTGGTGGAGGGGGATGCCTCAGAGTTGGGGCCATTCTCTCTCAGCGCACCCCCTCGGATGGCAATATCCATCCCTGCGATGTTCTCTCCCGTCGACTATCACCTGCGGAGAGGAATTACGATGGGGGAAACCAGGAGTTGCTGGCCGTACAAGTGTGGCTCGAGGGTGCGGCTCTGCCTTTTATTGTATGGACGGATCACAAGAACCTCCAGTACATTCAGGCAGCAAAGAGGCTCAACTCTCGGCCCAGTGGGCACTATTCTTCGGGAGGTGTGAGTTCTCCTTCACCTATCGCCCCGGGTCTAGGAACGTGAAACCCAATGCCTTGTCTCGTCAGTTCTCCGAGATGGACTCCAGCATGACCCCTAGCACCATCTTACATGCCGTCCGGGTGATTGAGTCACTTGGGACATTGAGGCCACAATCCGGGCCACGCAGGCTCAACAACCAGCTCCTGTCCGTTGTCCTCCTCACAAGTTATTTGTCCCGGAGACAGTTCACCGGAGGTCCTCAAATGGGCCCACTCCTCCAGGCTCACCTGCCACCTTGGCATCCGCCGCACGGTGGGGTTTCTGAGTCAGCGCTTTTGGTGGGCCACATTGGAGGACACCCACTCCTTCGCCACTGCTTGCTTGACCTGTGCCCAGAACAAGTCCTCCCAGACCGCTCCCTATGGGTTACTCCAGCCACTGCCATCCCCCGATCGCCCATGGTCTCACATTTCCTTGGACATTGTCACCGGGTTACCCCCGTCGGAAGGAAACACCACCATCCTCACGGTGGTAGACCGGTTCTCTAAGGCCGCCCACTTCATCCTTCTCCCCAAACTACCCTCTGCCAAGGAGACGGCTACCCTCATGATCCAGCATGTTTTCCGTCTGCACGGCTTACCCCTTGACGTGGTCTCCAACTGGGTTCCACATTTCTCTGCCCAGTTTTGGAAGGCATTTTGCTCCCTCATTGGAGCTACGGCTGGCCTATCTTCGGGTTATCAGCCCCAATCGAATGGCCAATATGAGTGGGCCAACCAGGACCTGGAGACCACCCTGCGGTGCCTGGCCGCCTCCAACCCCTCCAGCTGGAGTCAGCAATTGGTGTGGGTAGACTATGCCCACAATTCTCTACCCAGTTCGGCAACACTAATCTGTCCCCCTTTCAATGTTCTCTAGGCTATCAACCCCCGCTCTTTTCTGATCAGGAGGAGGAGGTTGGAATCCCCTCTGCCCAGGCTTTCATCCGCCGTTGCCGTAGCACTTGGAGGAGGGCTTGTGAATCCCTACTCCGGACCTCTGCCAGGTACCAACGGCAGTATGACCGGCACCGGACACCTGCTGCCCACTACCGTACTGGCCAGAGGGTTTGGCTATTCTACCCGGGACCTTCCATTAAAGTTAGAGAGCCGTAAGCTGGCTCCTGAGTTGCAGATCAAGCGTATTATTAACCGTTCTGCCGTCCATCTGTGGTTACCAAACTTCGGCCTAAAGATTCAGCACCATGGACAGGTCTGCTCAAACTAACTCTGCAAGCCAACTGCGCTGCCAGATATCAGGAGCAAATTGCAGGTCCAGAGGAGAGAGACAGTGTTGTTTACTCAGCAACAAGTCCAGAGGAGAGAGAGACAGTGTTGTTTACTCAGCAACAAGTCCAGAGGAGAGAGAGACAGTGTTGTTTACTCAACAACAAGTCCAGAGGAGAGAGAGACAGTGTTGTTTACTCAGCAACAAGTCCAGAGGAGAGAGAGACAGTGTTGTTTACTCAGCAACAAGTCCAGAGGAGAGAGAGACAGTGTTGTTTACTCAACAACAAGTCCAGAGAGGAGAGAGACAGTGTTGTTTACTCAACAACAAGTCCAGAGAGACAGTGTTGTTTACTCAGCAACAAGTCCAGAGGAGAGAGAGACAGTGTTGTTTACTCAACAACAAGTCCAGAGAGCAGAGAGAGACAGTGTTGTTTACTCAACAACAAGTCCAGAGGAGAGAGAGACAGTGTTGTTTACTCAGCAACAAGTCCAGAGGAGAGAGAGACAGTGTTGTTTACTCAACAACAAGTCCAGAGAGGAGAGAGAGACAGTGTTGTTTACTCAACAACAAGTCCAGAGGAGAGAGAGACAGTGTTGTTTACTCAACAACAAGTCCAGAGGAGAGAGAGACAGTGTTGTTTACTCAGCAACAAGTCCAGAGGAGAGAGAGACAGTGTTGTTTACTCAACAACAAGTCCAGAGGAGAGAGAGACAGTGTTGTTTACTCAACAACAAGTCCAGAGGAGAGAGAGACAGTGTTGTTTACTCAGCAACAAGTCCAGAGGAGAGAGAGACAGTGTTGTTTACTCAACAACAAGTCCAGAGGAGAGAGATACAGTGTTGTTTACTCAACAACAAGTCCAGAGAGGAGAGAGAGACAGTGTTGTTTACTCAACAACAAGTCCAGAGAGGAGAGAGATACAGTGTTGTTTACTCAACAACAAGTCCAGAGAGGAGAGAGAGACAGTGTTGTTTACTCAACAACAAGTCCGGAGGAGAGAGAGACAGTGTTGTTTACTCAACAACAAGTCCAGAGAGGAGAGAGAGACAGTGTTGTTTACTCAACAACAAGTCCGGAGGAGAGAGAGACAGTGTTGTTTACTCAACAACAAGTCCAGAGGAGAGAGAGACAGTGTTGTTTACTCAACAACAAGTCCAGAGGAGAGAGAGACGGTGTTGTTTACTCAACAACAGGTTCAGAGAGGAGAGAGAGACAGTGTTGTTTACTCAACAACAAGTCCAGAGGAGAGAGAGACAGTGTTGTTTACTCAACAACAAGTCCAGAGAGGAGAGAGAGACAGTGTTGTTTACTCAACAACAAGTCCAGAGGAGAGAGAGACAGTGTTGTTTACTCAACAACAAGTCCAGAGAGGAGAGAGAGACAGTGTTGTTTACTCAACAACAAGTCCAGAGGAGAGAGACAGTGTTGTTTACTCAACAACAAGTCCAGAGGAGAGAGAGACAGTGTTGTTTACTCAACAACAAGTCCAGAGAGGAGAGAGAGACAGTGTTGTTTACT
Source organism: Notolepis coatsorum (assembly GCF_963971535.1). Lineage (NCBI taxonomy): Eukaryota > Metazoa > Chordata > Actinopteri > Aulopiformes > Paralepididae > Notolepis > Notolepis coatsorum. The sequence continues at coordinate 76,777,048 of NC_140180.1, read as the reverse complement.
CAGCAACAAGTCCAGAGGAGAGAGAGACAGTGTTGTTTACTCAACAACAAGTCCAGAGGAGAGAGAGACAGTGTTGTTTACTCAGCAACAAGTCCAGAGGAGAGAGAGACAGTGTTGTTTACTCAACAACAAGTCCAGAGAGGAGAGAGAGACAGTGTTGTTTACTCAACAACAAGTCCAGAGAGGAGAGAGAGACAGTGTTGTTTACTCAGCAACAAGTCCAGAGGAGAGAGAGACAGTGTTGTTTACTCAACAACAAGTCCAGAGGAGAGAGACAGTGTTGTTTACTCAACAACAAGTCCAGAGAGGAGAGAGACAGTGTTGTTTACTCAACAACAAGTCCAGAGAGGAGAGAGACAGTGTTGTTTACTCAGCAACAAGTCCAGAGGAGAGAGAGACAGTGTTGTTTACTCAACAACAAGTCCAGAGGAGAGAGAGACAGTGTTGTTTACTCAACAACAAGTCCAGAGGAGAGAGAGACAGTGTTGTTTACTCAACAACAAGTCCAGAGGAGAGAGAGACAGTGTTGTTTACGCAACAACAAGTCCAGAGGAGAGAGAGACAGTGTTGTTTACTCAACAACAAGTCCAGAGGAGAGAGATACAGTGTTGTTTACTCAACAACAAGTCCAGAGAGGAGAGAGAGACAGTGTTGTTTACTCAACAACAAGTCCAGAGAGGAGAGAGATACAGTGTTGTTTACTCAACAACAAGTCCAGAGAGGAGAGAGAGACAGTGTTGTTTACTCAACAACAAGTCCGGAGGAGAGAGAGACAGTGTTGTTTACTCAACAACAAGTCCAGAGAGGAGAGAGAGACAGTGTTGTTTACTCAACAACAAGTCCGGAGGAGAGAGAGACAGTGTTGTTTACTCAACAACAAGTCCAGAGGAGAGAGAGACAGTGTTGTTTACTCAACAACAAGTCCAGAGGAGAGAGACAGTGTTGTTTACTCAACAACAGGTTCAGAGAGGAGAGAGAGACAGTGATGTTTACTCAACAACAAGTCCAGAGGAGAGAGAGACAGTGTTGTTTACTCAACAACAAGTCCAGAGAGGAGAGAGACAGTGTTGTTTACTCAACAACAAGTCCAGAGGAGAGAGAGACAGTGTTGTTTACTCAACAACAAGTCCAGAGAGGAGAGAGATACAGTGTTGTTTACTCAACAACAAGTCCAGAGAGGAGAGAGACAGTGTTGTTTACTCAACAACAAGTCCAGAGGAGAGAGAAACAGTGTTGTTTACTCAACAACAAGTCCAGAGGAGAGAGAAACAGTGTTGTTTACTCAACAACAAGTCCAGAGAGGAGAGAGAGACAGTGTTGTTTACTCAACAACAAGTCCAGAGGAGAGAGAGACAGTGTTGTTTACTCAACAACAAGTCCGGAGGAGAGAGAGAGACAGTGTTGTTTACTCAACAAGTCCAGAGGAGAGAGAGAGACAGTGTTGTTTACTCAACAACAAGTCCAGAGAGGAGAGAGAGACAGTGTTGTTTACTCAACAACAAGTCCAGAGAGGAGAGAGAGACAGTGTTGTTTACTCAACAACAAGTCCAGAGAGGAGAGAGACAGTGTTGTTTACTCAACAACAAGTCCAGAGGAGAGAGAGACAGTGTTGTTTACTCAACAACAAGTCCAGAGAGGAGAGAGACAGTGTTGTTTACTCAACAACAAGTCCAGAGAGGAGAGAGAGACAGTGTTGTTTACTCAACAACAAGTCCAGAGGAGAGAGAGACAGTGTTGTTTACTCAACAACAAGTCCAGAGAGAGAGAGAGAGACAGTGTTGTTTACTCAACAACAAGTCCAGAGAGGAGAGAGAGACAGTGTTGTTTACTCAACAACATGTCCAGAGAGGAGAGAGAGACAGTGTTGTTTACTCAACAACAAGTCCAGAGAGGAGAGAGACAGTGTTGTTTACTCAACAACAAGTCCGGAGGAGAGAGAGACAGTGTTGTTTACTCAACAACAAGTCCAGAGGAGAGAGAGACAGTGTTGTTTACTCAACAACAAGTCCAGAGGAGAGAGACAGTGTTGTTTACTCAACAACAGGTTCAGAGAGGAGAGAGAGACAGTGTTGTTTACTCAACAACAAGTCCAGAGGAGAGAGAGACAGTGTTGTTTACTCAACAACAAGTCCAGAGAGGAGAGAGACAGTGTTGTTTACTCAACAACAAGTCCAGAGGAGAGAGAGACAGTGTTGTTTACTCAACAACAAGTCCAGAGAGGAGAGAGAGACAGTGTTGTTTACTCAACAACAAGTCCAGAGAGGAGAGAGACAGTGTTGTTTACTCAACAACAAGTCCAGAGGAGAGAGAGACAGTGTTGTTTACTCAACAACAAGTCCAGAGAGGAGAGAGACAGTGTTGTTTACTCAACAACAAGTCCAGAGAGGAGAGAGAGACAGTGTTGTTTACTCAACAACAAGTCCAGAGGAGAGAGAGACAGTGTTGTTTACTCAACAACAAGTCCAGAGAGAGAGAGAGAGACAGTGTTGTTTACTTAACAACAAGTCCAGAGAGGAGAGAGATACAGTGTTGTTTACTCAACAACAAGTCCAGAGAGGAGAGAGACAGTGTTGTTTACTCAACAACAAGTCCAGAGGAGAGAGAAACAGTGTTGTTTACTCAACAACAAGTCCAGAGGAGAGAGAGAGACAGTGTTGTTTACTCAACAACTCCAGAGGAGAGAGAGAGACAGTGTTGTTTACTCAACAACAAGTCCAGAGAGGAGAGAGAGACAGTGTTGTTTACTCAACAACAAGTCCAGAGGAGAGAGAGACAGTGTTGTTTACTCAACAACAAGTCCAGAGAGGAGAGAGATACAGTGTTGTTTACTCAACAACAAGTCCAGAGAGGAGAGAGACAGTGTTGTTTACTCAACAACAAGTCCAGAGGAGAGAGAAACAGTGTTGTTTACTCAACAACAAGTCCAGAGGAGAGAGAGAGACAGTGTTGTTTACTCAACAACTCCAGAGGAGAGAGAGAGACAGTGTTGTTTACTCAACAACAAGTCCAGAGAGGAGAGAGAGACAGTGTTGTTTACTCAACAACAAGTCCAGAGGAGAGAGAGACAGTGTTGTTTACTCAACAACAAGTCCAGAGAGGAGAGAGATACAGTGTTGTTTACTCAACAACAAGTCCAGAGAGGAGAGAGACAGTGTTGTTTACTCAACAACAAGTCCAGAGGAGAGAGAAACAGTGTTGTTTACTCAACAACAAGTCCAGAGGAGAGAGAGAGACAGTGTTGTTTACTCAACAACTCCAGAGGAGAGAGAGAGACAGTGTTGTTTACTCAACAACAAGTCCAGAGAGGAGAGAGAGACAGTGTTGTTTACTCAACAACAAGTCCAGAGGAGAGAGAGACAGTGTTGTTTACTCAACAACAAGTCCAGAGAGGAGAGATACAGTGTTGTTTACTCAACAACAAGTCCAGAGAGGAGAGAGAGACAGTGTTGTTTACTCAACAACAAGTCCAGAGGAGAGAGAGACAGTGTTGTTTACTCAACAACAAGTCCAGAGAGAGAGAGAGAGACAGTGTTGTTTACTCAACAACAAGTCCAGAGAGGAGAGAGACAGTGTTGTTTACTCAACAACATGTCCAGAGAGGAGAGAGAGACAGTGTTGTTTACTCAACAACAAGTCCAGAGAGGAGAGAGACAGTGTTGTTTACTCAACAACAAGTCCAGAGAGGAGAGAGACAGTGTTGTTTACTCAACAACAAGTCCAGATGAGAGAGAGACAGTGTTGTTTACTCAACAACAAGTCCGGAGGAGAGAGAGACAGTGTTGTTTACTCAACAACAAGTCCAGAGAGGAGAGAGAGACAGTGTTGTTTACTCAACAACAAGTCCAGAGAGAGAGAGACAGTGTTGTTTACTCAACAACAAGTCCAGAGAGGAGAGAGAGACAGTGTTGTTTACTCAGCAACAAGTCCAGAGGAGAGAGAGAGACAGTGTTGTTTACTCAACAACATGTCCAGAGAGGAGAGAGAGACAGTGTTGTTTACTCAACAACATGTCCAGAGAGGAGAGAGAGACAGTGTTGTTTACTCAACAACAAGTCCAGAGAGGAGAGAGACAGTGTTGTTTACTCAACAATAAGTCCAGAGAGGAGAGAGACAGTGTTGTTTACTCAACAACAAGTCCAGATGAGAGAGAGACAGTGTTGTTTACTCAACAACAAGTCCGGAGGAGAGAGAGACAGTGTTGTTTACTCAACAACAAGTCCAGAGAGGAGAGAGAGACAGTGTTGTTTACTCAACAACAAGTCCAGAGAGAGAGAGACAGTGTTGTTTACTCAACAACAAGTCCAGAGAGGAGAGAGAGACAGTGTTGTTTACTCAACAACAAGTCCAGAGAGAGAGAGACAGTGTTGTTTACTCAACAACAAGTCCAGAGAGAGAGAGAGACAGTGTTGTTTACTCAACAACAAGTCCAGAGAGGAGAGAGACAGTGTTGTTTACTCAACAACAAGTCCAGAGGAGAGAGAGACAGTGTTGTTTACTCAACAACAAGTCCAGAGAGAGAGAGACAGTGTTGTTTACTAAACAACAAGTCCAGAGGAGAGAGAGACAGTGTTGTTTACTCAACAACAAGTCCAGAGAGGAGAGAGAGACAGTGTTGTTTACTCAACAACAAGTCCAGAGAGGAGAGAGAGAGTGTTGTTTACTCAACAACAAGTCCAGAGGAGAGAGAGACAGTGTTGTTTACTCAACAACAAGTCCAGAGAGGAGAGAGACAGTGTTGTTTACTCAACAACAAGTCCAGAGAGGAGAGAGAGAGAGTGTTGTTTACTCAGCAACAAGTCCAGAGGAGAGAGACAGTGTTGTTTACTCAACAACAAGTCCAGAGGAGAGAGAGACAGTGTTGTTTACTCAACAACAAGTCCAGAGAGGAGAGAGAGTGTTGTTTACTCAACAACAAGTCCAGAGGAGAGAGAGACAGTGTTGTTTACTCAACAACAAGTCCAGAGGAGAGAGAGACAGTGTTGTTTACTCAACAACAAGTCCAGAGAGGAGAGAGAGTGTTGTTTACTCAACAACAAGTCCAGAGGAGAGAGAGACAGTGTTGTTTACTCAACAACAAGTCCATAGGAGAGAGAGACAGTGTTGTTTACTCAACAACAAGTCCAGAGAGGAGAGACAGTGTTGTTTACTCAACAACAAGTCCAGAGAGGAGAGAGACAGTGTTGTTTACTCAACAACAAGTCCAGATGAGAGAGAGACAGTGTTGTTTACTCAACAACAAGTCCAGAGAGGAGAGAGAGAGTGTTGTTTACTCAACAACAAGTCCAGAGAGGAGAGAGACAGTGTTGTTTACTCAACAACAAGTCCAGAGGAGAGAGAGAGACAGTGTTGTTTACTCAACAACAAGTCCAGAGGAGAGAAAGACAGTGTTGTTTACTCAACAACAAGTCCAGAGGAGAGAGAGACAGTGTTGTTTACTCAACAACAAGTCCAGAGAGGAGAGATAGACAGTGTTGTTTACTCAACAACAAGTCCAGAGGAGAGAGAGACAGTGTTGTTTACTCAACAACAAGTCCAGAGAGGAGAGATAGTGTTGTTTACTCAACAACAAGTCCAGAGGAGAGAGAGACAGTGTTGTTTACTCAACAACAAGTCCGGAGGAGAGAGAGACAGTGTTGTTTACTCAACAACAAGTCCAGAGAGGAGATAGAGAGTGTTGTTTACTCAACAACAAGTCCAGAGGAGAGAAAGACAGTGTTGTTTACTCAACAACAAGTCCAGAGGAGAGAGAGACAGTGTTGTTTACTCAACAACAAGTCCAGAGACGAGAGAGAGACAGTGTTGTTTACTCAACAACAAGTCCAGAGGAGAGAGAGACAGTGTTGTTTACTCAACAACAAGTCCAGAGAGGAGAGATAGTGTTGTTTACTCAACAACAAGTCCAGAGGAGAGAGAGACAGTGTTGTTTACTCAACAACAAGTCCGGAGGAGAGACAGTGTTGTTTACTCAACAACAAGTCCAGAGAGGAGAGAGAGAGTGTTGTTTACTCAACAACAAGTCCAGAGGAGAGAGAGACAGTGTTGTTTACTCAAGAACAAGTCCGGAGGAGAGAGAGACAGTGTTGTTTACTCAACAACAAGTCCAGAGAGGAGAGAGAGAGTGTTGTTTACTCAACAACAAGTCCAGAGGAGAGAGACAGTGTTGTTTACTCAACAACAAGTCCAGAGGAGAGAGAGACAGTGTTGTTTACTCAACAACAAGTCCAGAGAGGAGAGAGAGTGTTGTTTACTCAACAACAAGTCCAGAGGAGAGAGAGACAGTGTTGTTTACTCAACAACAAGTCCAGAGGAGAGAGAGACAGTGTTGTTTACTCAACAACAAGTCCAGAGAGGAGAGACAGTGTTGTTTACTCAACAACAAGTCCAGAGAGGAGAGAGACAGTGTTGTTTACTCAACAACAAGTCCAGAGGAGAGAGAGACAGTGTTGTTTACTCAACAACAAGTCCAGAGAGGAGAGACAGAGTGTTGTTTACTCAACAACAAGTCCAGAGAGGAGAGAGACAGTGTTGTTTACTCAACAACAAGTCCAGAGGAGAGAGAGAGACAGTGTTGTTTACTCAACAACAAGTCCAGAGGAGAGAAAGACAGTGTTGTTTACTCAACAACAAGTCCAGAGGAGAGAGAGACAGTGTTGTTTACTCAACAACAAGTCCAGAGGAGAGAGAGACAGTGTTGTTTACTCAACAACAAGTCCAGAGGAGAGAGAGACAGTGTTGTTTACTCAACAACAAGTCGAGAGAGAGACAGTGTTGTTTACTCAACAACACGTCCAGAGAGGAGAGAGAGACAGTGTTGTTTACTCAACAACAAGTCCAGAGGAGAGAGAGACAGTGTTGTTTACTCAACAACAAGTCCAGAGAGGAGAGAGAGAGTGTTGTTTACTCAACAACAAGTCCAGAGGAGAGAGAGACAGTGTTGTTTACTCAACAACAAGTCCAGAGGAGAGAGATACAGTGTTGTTTACTCAACAACAAGTCCAGAGGAGAGAGAGACAGTTTTGTTTACTCAACAACAAGTCCAGAGAGGAGAGAGATACAGTATTGTTTACTCAACAACAAGTCCAGAGGAGAGAGAGACAGTGTTGTTTACTCAACAACAAGTCCAGAGAGGAGATAGACAGTGTTGTTTACTCAACAACAAGTCCAGAGGAGAGAGAGACAGTGTTGTTTACTCAACAACAAGTCCAGAGAGGAGAGAAAGTGTTGTTTACTCAACAACAAGTCCAGAGAGGAGAGAGAGACAGTGTTGTTTACTCAACAATAAGTCCAGAGGAGAGAGAGACAGTGTTGTTTACTCAACAACAAGTCCAGAGGAGAGAGAGACAGTGTTGTTTACTCAACAACAAGTCCAGAGGAGAGAGAGACAGTGTTGTTTACTCAATAATAAGTCCAGAGGAGAGAGAGACAGTGCTGTTTACTCAACAACAAGTCCAGAGGAGAGAGAGACAGTGTTGTTTACTCAACAACAAGTCCAGAGAGGAGAGACAGTGTTGTTTACTCAACAACAAGTCCAGAGGAGAGAGAGACAGTGTTGTTTACTCAACAACAAGTCCAGAGAGGAGAGAGAGACAGTGTTGTTTACTCAACAACAAGTCCAGAGAGGAGAGAGAGAGTGTTGTTTACTCAACAACAAGTCCAGAGGAGAGAGACAGTGTTGTTTACTCAACAACAAGTCCAGAGGAGAGAGACAGTGTTGTTTACTCAACAACAAGTCCAGAGAGGAGAGAGAGACAGTGTTGTTTACTCAACAACAAGTCCAGAGAGGAGAGAGAGAGACAGTGTTGTTTACTCAACAACAAGTGCAGAGGAGAGAGAGACAGTGTTGTTTACTCAACAACAAGTCCAGAGAGGAGAGAGAGACAGTGTTGTTTACTCAACAACAAGTCCAGAGAGGAGAGAGAGAGTGTTGTTTACTCAACAACAAGTCCAGAGGAGAGAGACAGTGTTGTTTACTCAACAACAAGTCCAGAGGAGAGAGAGACAGTGTTGTTTACTCAACAACAAGTCCAGAGGAGAGAGAGACAGTGTTGTTTACTCAACAATAAGTCCAGAGGAGAGAGAGAGACAGTGTTGTTTACTCAACAACAAGTCCAGAGGAGAGAGAGACAGTGTTGTTTACTCAACAACAAGTCCAGAGAGGAGAGAGAGACAGTGTTGTTTACTCAGCAACAAGTCCAGAGAGGAGAGAGAGACAGTGTTGTTTACTCAACAAGTCCAGAGAGGAGAGAGAGACACAGTGCTGTTTACTATTTACAACATTCTTCCTCTGTGGGCAGAGGGTCAGTTTCTAGGAGCTCTTCATCTTTATATTCTGGCACCTATAAATTCAGTCGGCCATCGAATTCAAAGGCATCGTCCAAATTGTTGAAATCAGCTAAATATTCAGCCATGACTTTGAAAATTAATTATTGCTAGCAGTTCCTCTATGTCTCACCTTGTGTTAACCTCAAATTAATGATCAGTTCCTCTACTGTATGTCTCACCTTGTGTTAACCTCAAATGAATGATCAGTTCCTCTATGTCTCACCTTGTGTTAACCTCAAAGAATGGAATAGTGGAAGAGATAAACAGAGACCGGAGTAAACACAAAGATCTCTGTATGGATCTGTAGGATAATATCATTAGATAGGAATACTCAGTCGGTGGAACCGGTTAATATGGTTTATTAGCCAGACAGATAAATTGTTACAAGGTAGTTAGAGAAAATGGCTGGGGCTTCTGCCTGGGTGATCAGCTGCATGACCCAAGACCAGAAGAAAGAATCTCGTGGGGAGGGGCCCTTTATAGTGAGGGGGAGGGGGACCCCATAAGATGGGTCAAATGGGGGGGGGGCACAGGAGAGGGGACGCTTGAAGCCTTTTTACAACGCATCGCCGTTTCCGGGTTCCCGTTTTGCACTCTGATTGGCCAGGTCATGTGACATGAGCGCCAATCGTGGGACGGCAAGTTTCTACACTGGTTAAGCTTAGGCACTCTTCGAAGTTGGTTAAGGTTTGTCTTAGAGCGTGACGGCAAGTTCTTTCGCCGGTTAAGCTTAGGCACTAATTTCGAAGTTGGTTAAAGTTAGAGTTTGTCTTAGAGAGCATGGCGATAGAACGCCAGGTAGTTTGCAGGCTGTTCGACGCGGAAATGGGCAAACACGCTATTGGGCGCACATGTCACATGACCTGGCCAATCAGAGCGCCGGAAACGCGGATGCGTTGTAAAAAGGCTACACGCAGAGGGGACACATGGGGAGAGGGGAGGGGGTGAGCTCTGATTTCCTCCACAGATCCTTTACATAATGTTGTCAGACCCATACTGTATAATGACAATCTGAGCCTGACATACTGTGTTGGCCCAGTGTGATTTCATTGCAGCTCGTTTTGCAGCTGCCCGCTAAAGCGATCTCTCTCAATACTGGACCAATTGCAAAAAAAAATTTACCTATTATTAATTTAGACCCCAAATGATGGAATTTTTTATTTATTTATTATATTTGTTATAAATATTTATTATTCCTTCAGAGATAACAAAATCTACCAGCAGTAGGGATGTGCAAGGATATCCGGTTAGCCGTTTAAAATAAATATAATTTTGTATTCATTTTATAAGGTGAATGTGTAAAATTTTTAAATAAAGTGAACACATGAGATAATAATAAGTGAAAGAGTGGGGTCTAGACCGTTTCCTGCTTGCTGCCAGTGCCAAGTCAGCTGATGCAAAGAGAGAGAGAGCAAAACTCTTGAGTTGACTTGAGAGCGCGTTTTCCAGCACCAACCTCACTGATGCAGAGACAGAGAGAGGAGTCAGGAGGAATGGAGCTTGAAGAGGATCGGAGAGGAATGAAAACATAGTATTTTCTCTGCGCTTTGGCCTCCCGTCCACATGATAATGTCATAATGTCAGGTGCAAAAAATCTCTTATTTTTATTTGGTTACCAAGTAACGTAACATCCACTAAAAGTGCTTGTTTTTGTCACTGAAACAGAAATGTAGCTCAAACAAACAGAAGTCTCACTCTGCAACTGGATTCACAAGATGTGTGTGTGTGTGTGTGTGTGTGTGTGTGTGTGTGTGTGTGTGTGTGTGTGTGTGTGTGTGTGTGTGTGTGTGTGTGTGTGTGTGTGTGTGTGTGTGTGTGTGTGTGTGTGTGTGTGTGTGTGTGTGTGTGTGTGTGTGTGTGTGTGAGCCAGGAAAAAATTTGGATTCTATGGTCTAGAGTAACATTACCACTAAATGTTTGTTGCGTTGGATTACAGATAAAAACAATGATTTGTGTTTGTCCATTTCCAAATTGTGCCAACAACATGTAGTGCCTACTTCGTGTAGTGTTCATCGACTACTGATACAGATGGGACACTCGAAGTCGTGGCTACCTTGTGCTACATGGACCCAAATACTCGAGACATGTGCCATTCCATGAGTCGGGAGAGCTGCTGTAGTGCAGACAGCGTGGAGGTAATGTAACCTTAACCTCTTAAACATCGGATGGCGCGTATAGAGGCCGTCACGCAAAAACAGGCATCTGGCAACAAGTAAACAGAAATGTAACTACACAAAACATTTACTTCTAGGGCGGCTGGGTGGCGCAGCGGACATTGCACTTGTCACCAACGCAAGAGACACCGGGTTCGACTCCGGCTGTCGGCGTTGCCTCCGGCTTGGGCCGGCCGTCATACTAACTCAATTGGCAGAGTTATCGGGTGGAAGTCGATGGGTGGTAATCTGGACGTTGTGGACAGCGACTCCTACAGGTCGGTTGGGGACGTCTGCACAGCAGAGACCGGAAATGGCGGGGGTAGTGTGAG
>NC_140180.1:76713741-76763741 GCF_963971535.1 Notolepis coatsorum | reverse complement strand
GAGAGAGAGAGAGAGAGAGAGAGAGAGAGAGAGAGAGAGAGAGAGAGAGAGAGAGAGAGAGAGAGAGAGAGAGAGAGAGAGAGAGAGAGAGAGAGACATGATGTCATTGTTTCTCTGTGAAAACGAATGGACACACAATATCATTGGTCAAGGTCAATAAACTGGACACAAGCAATGATTCTCTGCAGAAATCCCCCTGAACAAAGACAGGTCTGAGATGCCAGAACACGCCTCCTATATCACTGAGCTGCCGTTATCATGTGCAGCAGATAAGACGACCGGCCATTGACAACAGTAGATTACCAATTATATGCAGTGGCACAGTGCAGTTCAGCCATTAGTCTCCCAATCACATGCACCCCCATACACACACACACACACACACTCACACACTAATCTCATACTGTACCAAGATGAGAAATTGATTTCATGCTTGGGCAAAGAGAGAGAGAGAGAGAGAGAGAGAGAGAGAGAGAGAGAGAGAGAGAGAGAGAGAGAGAGAGAGAGAGAGAGCGAGAGAGAGAGAGAGAGAGAAAGAGAAAAAGTCATTTCTATCAATCTTTTACCATTCTATTGCATTTGCATTGGCATTCAGCCACAAAAAAAAAGGTGAACAAAAACGAAATCTTTGAAAGTAATTTTCTTTTATAGAAATTGAAAACAAAAGAAAGACATGTAGTTGTTGTGGGGGGGTGGGGCGGGGGGGTGTTTGGGGGTGTGGACATGGAACAATAAAAGCTTTAGAAAACTGCTTGCCTTGCAGAGCCCCACGGCGCTACAGGACGGTGTACTCTGGGTAGGGACTCTGTGGGGGCTGTTCACACAATAGTGCCCCGTCGCCCTGCGGGAGGGAGGTGTGAGAGGAACCCTCTGGAACATGACGGGACAGAGTGAGAGGAGGCCGCGTTCACACGTGTCTCATCGTGATGCTTGTTATCACCACGCTCGTCATCGTGATGCTTTTGAGTCATGTGTTATCCTCTTCTTCTTATTCTATTGTTTGAATCTTGATTTTCTTTTTTTTATTTCAATGTGTTTCAACTTTCTTTGTTTTTGACTCTTTCAATTGCAGATTTTCAAAGCGTCTCTTAGGCCCCGTTTAGACGGAAACGCTAGCAGGTGAATCCGCAAAAATATTTTTTCGGTTGTGCCTTTCGTTTATACGGAAACGGCGTTTTTACGGGGTGAAACCGCAAAAAAGTGAGACTACCTTCCAGGGTGGAATTCCTAGAAACGCAAAAGCTTTGCGCTCTCGTCTAAACTGTTAAAACGTATAAATCTGATAAAACGATGACGAAAGGGTTGTCACGGCTCTGGTCGCGCGTACTGCTTACGTCACAGGTAGCAGGTATGCGCCAGTAGCCGAGACGTAAACAAAGCAAGTATGTCTGACTTATATCAACGGAGATCACCTGAAGGCTACATTGGCAGTACTTTTAACCCTTTCACTGCCACACGACAGAAGGTTAACCCTTTACTATCACACAACCGGCTGTCGTGTGGCAGTGAAAGGGTTAAATACACAAGAATCTGTCCCGCGGCGTGAGTGGACCCACTGTCTGTGAGTGACTCTGCCTTGGTCCAATCACATTCCCCATCCACAGTCTGCGAATCAGAGGCAGAGTAGGGCGGGTCTTCACAGCACGTCATGTGACATATGCGCCAATCGTGTGACAGCGGGGCTCCGTCGTCTGCACGGAGAATTCCACCCCAAAACGCTCGTCTAAACGTAAAATTAAAAGTGAAACCGCAAGATGACTTTTGCGGTTTCTGTTCACAAAACGCTCGTCTAAACGGGGCCTTACTTAATTGTTCTCTTCTTTTGTTGAGTCTTTGGAAATATAGGTACATGTATGTATGTATGTTTTTGTCTTGTTCTATGTGGGCCCCAGGAACAATAGCTGTTGCCTAGGTGACAGCTAATGGGGATCCGTATAAACAAACAAACAAACAAACAAACAAGCAAACAAGCAAACAAACAAACAAACAAACAAACAAACAAACAAAAAGGGCAAGTTGAGAACGTTGGGACTCCTAGCCATATTTCCTACCAACCAAAGACGTTGTCGATCAGTAGAGATGGATACCTGCAGTTCCAGTTCTAGTGAGCCACAAAATGAATGCAAAGTCAATGGGGCCACGCTCTGGTCTGTACACGCCCTGAAATAATACACTGAAACCTACCTTGGTCGCACCATGGAGTGGGTTTCAGTGTTTACTTCGGGCCTTGTAGTGTTCTGGAAAGTGGCCTTTGTGGACTTTGCATTTGTTTTGTGGCAAACTCTCCAGAGCTGTGGATATTCAGCATGAAGAACAGCATGGATATGTGCTGATCAACAGCATCTATAGTTATATATAAGAAATAGGGCTTAGGGGTCAAAAATTCCGAACTTACCCTTCGAACTTACCCTTTAATAAGACGTTCCTTTAACTGCTAATCTACTACAGGTGAGGCCGATAACAGAGAGAGGGAGGGAAAAGAGGAGAAAAATAAAGAAAAAAGGGATAGGAATGATGGATCCAGAGGGTGTACATTGATGATGTAATGTTTAGAAGACACAAAACAACACACGCACACACAAACCCATGCACACGCACACACATACATACATACCCCTCCCCTCTCATGTTCTCCATCTTTCTCTTTCCCCATCTCTTTCTCTTTTCCCTCTGGGGTACCAAACGGGGCCTTCTGATTGGCTATTAGCTCCACAGTGATGCTGAGAGACTAACCACCAACCAGGGCCCGGGTGCCACTTCACATGGTTACCACAGCAACCCCTCACAACTAGCATGTGTGTGTGTGTGTGTGTGTGTGTGTGTGTGTAGGGGTGTGTGTGTGTGTGTGTGTGTGTGTGTGTGTGTGTGTGTGTGTGTGTGTGTGTGTGTGTGTGTGTGTGTGTGTGTGTGTGTGTGTGTGTGTGTGTGTGTGTGTGTGTGTGTGTGTGTGTGTGTGTGTGTGTGTGTGTGTGTGTGTGTGTGTGTGTGTGTGTGTGTGTGTGTGTGTGTGTGTGTGTGTGTGTGTGTGTGTGTGTGTGTGTGTGATGCCTGTGCATAGGGGAGCATAATCATAACAGCTCATCTCCAATGAATAATCCTTCAATGAGTATCTGAACCCGCTGTGTACAGCTCTGTATCTCCAGTGGACCAGCTGTGTCCTGCACAGCTCTTCAGATCTTATATGCAATACAGTATGGAAGGTGGTCATGTGATGTCATGTCATGACTGTAGGTCAACAGAAGCAACCTGTAGCAGTGAAAGGCTGCTGCTCCGAGTCTCGTGCGGCGATGTGGGTGTACTGTAGACCAGGTGTGGTGTAACAAGCTGCCTTTGCAGGCGTGTGAGTCCCCTGCAAGGCTGCTGTGATCTGCTCCAATCCCAGCACCGGGCTATTAGTGGCGAGGCTCAGCATGTACTGGGAGAGACGGATGGTGGGGATGGACACGACTGGGTACTTGTGTGAATTGTGTGTGTGTGTGTGTGTGCGTGTGTGTGTGTGTGTGTGTGTGTGTGTGTGTGTGTGTGTGTGTGTGTGTGTGTGTGTGTGTGTGTGTGTGTGTGTGTGTGTGAGCAGGGTAGGATGTAACTGAGATGGATGTGTGTCGCTATGAAACCAGTGGAACTTGTGTTTCTATGAAGGCGTCAGAGACAATGACGACCACCCCCCCGCCTAAGGGCGTTCCAGGTCAACCCCAGTGTGATCAACTACAATGGCTGCTTGGGAAACTGTAACACTTTCTGTTTTCCAGGCAGATCAGGTTCTCTTCTTACCTGTGCAGGTGAAACACTTGACATGGAAGTGAGTCTCCTGGACTCGCACCACCTCCCCCTTGCACACTTCCCGGCAGCGCTGGCACCGGATTGGTCCAGAGGTCCGCTCGCCGCCCAGCGAGCCTTTCTGATAGGGTACTGCTGGGAGACAGAAAGAAACTTTTAGATGTTGTTTTATATATTTATTAATTTATATATATATTCTTTTTTACACAAACACCATAGACAAGACATACAAAACAACAATATGAAGTGACATGTGTCCTAAAAGAAGATAACAACAAACACTAGTAAAAGATAATTAATTCATTAATCAAATAATTAATTAATCAATTAATTAATCAATCAATCAGCCAAAACTATGAAATTAGAATTATGAAATATGGGTAGACAGTAGATCCCACGGTCCAGAAGAAAATGGTCACATTTATTTTAAATTTGTAGGTAGTGGTTAACAACTTTAACAACAAAGGTGAAGATTATGACGACTTGTGGCTTTGCAGTGTGGCCAAAAAGTGACGACCCCCAATAAAACTACCCTGTGTGAGGGCTGGGCAAATAATCCAGTTAAAATTTCAATTGCTATTACTAATTACTATCAATATTTTGGCTTCCCACGATCATGAAAACAAAATAATGGAGATAAAATGATTATTTAGTAGTTTTAAAAAGTTAAAAAGAAACACCAGTGTTAAAGTTCAATAAACACATATGTGATATCAATCAAAATAATTGTGATAATGATTTTTGCCATAATCGAGCAGCCCTATCGTGTGATCTAGCATCAACCACCAAAATGGACCCCAAAACACAACTTCAAAGAAAAAACTATGTATTTATTTCAATAATCTTTATACAACTCCCTTTAACTCAATGGAGGCCAAACCCGAGATAAGCCGGGTTAACTCGCCAGCGGTTGGGCGCCAGACCTGAGATTTCTCGGGTTTTGGTTGTTTATTCCTTTATTCTATATTTTTATTCATTATTCATCCAGGGACCTTGGTGTTACCATAGTGAAGGAATCTATGTTTTTCAATGTGTATATAATGTATATATCGGTGGGTGACAGCATCTACTCAGACGGATCTATAGAACTTAAAAGTAGCCGGCAGTCAGTGTGTGTGTTAGCAGCAGACTAACTGCAGAGCCCATGGCTCCGAGGTCATCAGCAGGTTTGTAACCAAAACATTGATAAGCACTGAGAGCAGGCAGGTTTGGTCAGAGAAAACTAGGGGGATAGTTTGACATTGATAGAACCATGCTAAAGGTGAAGAGCAGTTGCCATGGCAGCGCGTCACGTAGTAACGAGAAAAGGGGGCGGGCCCCGTTGCTAGGGAGAAGACGTTATGAAGTGAGTTTCTTCCGGGATAAGTTAGACTGAGACACGATGTGGAGCCGAGCAGACACCACAGAGACTTTGAAAGGATCCCTCGCGGGGGAGGGGGGGCGTGCCACGGCATCGCTAGCTCCGGCTGACGGGGAAGGTTTTGGCTAACAACGAGGCCTAAATCACCATTGGACTAAAAGAGATGGTAGTATAATGAATTTAGTTTTCCTTCAAAGACTGGTCAAGGACATAACAGAACAGTGTTTCCATCTGGTACAGAGGCTATGTTTATGAAAATAAACATGGGGATCTAAGGAAAGAGATCACGTGGCAGTGTCGAATTCTTATTATTACGGATTGCATTAAGGGGGATGACACAGTTGTACAGCCAGTATGAGAAGGTCGACTTCGGAGAGAGAGATAAACACAACGCAGAAACTTCACGAACACAGATGACGAGGTGATACTGGCTGATTCTGATAGATATCTTTCAATAGGGAATGAGTCTGAGATCACCAAAGTGCAATACCGGCCGCATCCAGCTAGACGGCGGTATCGAGCACCCTTTGTGACCTTGTATCTTGGCCTGTGTAATGGCCAAATGTCTCCGGTCTCACTTTTCCTTGTCGGGCGACTGGAGTGGTTCTCCCGGTTCCATTGAAGCGCGTCAAATATCCCTGATCCATATGTTGTGGTGGGTTATGCCGTGGACCAAATGGACATTGGATGTACCAGATGGCGATCAAACAATTAGAATATTATTTTTGGAATACTCCCGATCACAGGTAAGGACTATCTGACGTAATTTGAGCTTGATCGTGCAATGTTTTTATACCGATCGGGCTGATAAGCAGTTTTAGTGTTCAATACGAATGCCGTTACTGACAATCAAATAATCAGAAACGACTCTCCCCCCCCTTTCATGCATTCATGATGAAACATAATACCTATGACATAGATGTGATTTGGGTTAGTAGCGTGTACAGGCAAGAAACGGCAACGTTTATAGTAGAGTTGACGTATAAGGCTATAACTCAACATTTCGGGGGCGGCTACGTGGCGTAGTGGGCAAGGCGCTCGCCACGAATGACGGATACGCTGGGCTTGCCTGTTCGAGCCCAGCGTTCCACATTGCTTTCAGTTTAGCTGGTCGTTCATACTAATACACATTGGCCGTATTAGGGGGTGGGAAACTGATGGGTGGGGATCGGCGTTGTGGACAGCGACTCCTACAGGCAAGAAGGCAAGAAACAGCGTTCGTGACAGGGGAGGGTTGAATTGGATGATATGAAATTGGGATGGGAGAAAATATAGAAAAATGGGAGAAAAAGTGGATCAAAAAAAATCTACATTTCGGGAATTACCCCAGACCGCTCTAAAACCATACTTATATTCACCACGGTATAACATGGGAACGTATGGATGGAAAAATTCATTATTTTTCACATATTGAACGATAGATAGTAGGGGTGGAACGGTTCACAAAATTCACGGTTCGGTTCGTATCACGGTTTTGTGGTCACGGTTTTCGGTTCGATTCGGTATACGTTGTTTTTTATTAAAAAACATTTAACACTCCAAAAATGTAAACATGCTTCTCATTTAAACCTGTTAAGTCTGTGGGGATCCTGCTTTTCTTTATCATAAATCGCTCAATAGAGACCGTATTAGATCCCCAATTATCATATCATGGGGTATCATTGGAAAGCCACACTCATTGGCTACAACCCTGTCCAAACATTTTCGAGATCGCCAAATGATTGACAGAGCTAGAGCCCCTGGAGGTCGGGGGTGGTAATGTGTACTTTGGCGCATGCCTCACAAATCGGCATGTAACCCGAGAACCGCCGAACGGATTTTGTCACCTCAAAGGGCAATTGACAGGCAACAAATAGGGCTTTAATTCTATCTATATATTGTATTATAAGAAATGCACACCCAAGCCGCTAGAGGTCGGCAAAGTGGCGCGTCGCGAATCATCCTCATGAGGGCCGACATGTGGGCCATTGGATGTTAAGAGGTTAATGTTTTTTTTATATATTTTTTTTGTAGCCAAGAGTAACGACCATAACCCTATCAAAACAGTAGTCAAAGTGTATATTTTCATTTTTACCAATGTTTTATACGATTTATCGGAAATACAAATTTATCGGAAAAATGCTAATGATATCTCTTTTATCGTAAAACCGCAAGGAAATGACTAAATCCAGATTCACCCCTGCCATTGGAAAGAGGAGCCTTTTCCCTATCCATAGATGTATTATTTGGCCATAATAAGGTCAAGGTCAAGTTCAAGGTCAAATATGAATTCATAATTAAAATTGATTATCATTTATTACTGTATCTACAAATCCTTCTGTTTAATCATCTTCCCTTTATTAATTTGCTTAGATTTTTTTACACTTGATCTCAATAAGGTGGTGAATGAGCTCAGTGAGCCAAATCAGAAGGACCTCAATGTTTTCATGGTGTTATTCACCGGCACAGATGCAAAAATAAATCATAATTTATATTCTCCTTTTCTTCATTACAATTTACTCAAGCCTACAGGTAGTAACAGAAACAATATTTCTGACACTGGAAATACATACCCCCAGGTCCCTAGATGTTTGGAACACAAAGACCGAACTGAAAAATATAGGTAACATTTGTCAAAGTATTAACTTAGTGCAAACAAACAAAATAATTAAACCTTTCCATTTTTGTGGCCACATTATAGACAAAGGCCATCAACATAAAGTATGCATATGCTCAACCAGCACTAGACTTTCTTATCAAAAAGGAAAAGTCACAGAAAATATGATTAGGGTTTTAAATAAGGACGTTTATGGGGCTTCTTGTATTAATAATGATTTGCACTAAGGAATGTTGTAACTGTTTAAAAGAGGAGATGTTACAAGGGAATGGGGAATGTTATATAAACCCCCCACAGTGGTGTGTGGAGTTGGTACGTCCCAGCAGGGACCAGGATGTAAACTGTGTTATGGGTTGGCAATACAGACGCACAGCACAGTTGACACACACGCTCTAGTCTCCTGGCTCATTATTGAACACAAAGTTATCTTTGAACCTCTGTTGTCAAGCCTCGTTAACACATTGGTTGCCAACAACGAGATTTCTCGTTATTGGCCGGCATGCGTTGGTTGCCAATAACGAGATTTCTCGTTATTTAATCGTTATTTCTTTTATTAGCGATATCCATTCATTTTTCATCCGTCCAGCCTGACGTTATCATTGGGAATGGCTCTGAGCTCAAAAAGGGCAAATACCGCCCCCTATCGTCTCCCAGATGGTAATGCACATCATTGGATTGGATTGAGTGAAAAAGTGCATCAGAGAAAAACTCCGGTCCAGGGTTTTCCCATCTCTGGCAAGCAGTGCCTGTTACCAGATTCACTGGCGAGGCTCGGAGCAGCTTTCGATTATGCGTTCGGAACTATAACGTTGGATCAATAAACGCGATCAACATTTGGAATGGCGATCCGGAATTGGATTCATCTTTTTGCAGAACATCTGATCTGAGGTAAGGAATCTATGTTACCAGTTTTGGGTTAATCAGTTGTTTTTCACAGCGGTCACAACGTGCGTGTGTGTGTGTGTGTGTGTGTGTGTGTGTGTGTGTGTGTGTGTGTGTGTGTGTGTGTGTGTGTGTGTGTGTGTGTGTGTGTGGCATTAGGCACTGAGCGCGGCACGAATAAATTATTTTTCAGCCCGCTTTTGTATCGTGCATGAGAACACAAATACTCTCGATAATCTAGCGTTTATTTGAAAACAGCCGGAAAATGACAACGTGTTTTGTGTATTCCAGTAAAGGGCAATTATCGCGGATTTCTCTGGAATTACTAGAAATCTCCAAAACTATACTCGTATTCAAAACGGTATAAAACGGAAATGTACTGATGAAAAAACAATCCGTTTCGTACATGTTGACTGCAAGCAAGTCATTGATAAGCGACGGGTGTATTAGACACATAGCCATAATTTAAGATATAGTTTAATCGCTCGCAAATATGCTCGTCCTCCCATTGATTAACGTGCTGGCATCCAAGCGATAAATCGTCATATCCAGCTGGCAACCAATGTGTTAATATACCCCCCTTCCCCACTCTGGTGTCGTGGAGTCACTTTGCTGTGAGCGTTTCCACGGTTAGCTTGCGGCTAACGTTAGTTAGCTCGCAGCTAAAGTTAGTTAGCTTGTGGCTAACATAACGTTAGCCTAGCTCGAGGTAAGTATTGTATCCATAGCTATAATATACAATATAGTTATAGCTCTACAAACAAAGTAACGCACTCCTATCTTTTAAAGCGTAGCCTTGCTATGACGGGCTCCGTCTAATAGCTGGCGCTGAATGAGTTAATGCTAAGTTTGTTTTTCTAATAATTCTAATTATTGATTTCCCAGCACATCTTTCCTCCCTTGTACTGAACAGGTTGTTTTTGGTGGATGTAACAACACACCAAATATTAAATCAATTATTTCCATCCCTGCCTGGTTACCCCACACCCAAGAGTAAAATAAATGTACAAACTGGGCAGTACATTTGGGTAAGCAGTGTGCCCAGCTCCAAAAAGCACAACTAATTGATTAATTGAAGCCCATTCAAGCTATCACAATGAGCAATACATATGAATAGCTTGTTTAGGCTTGTAAATCGGAAAACTTCACACCCTGGCCAACATGGCAAGGAGAAGATAAGATAAAATAAGTTAAGATAAGATAAGATAAGATAAGATAAGATAAGTGTAACTGAGGGGTACAATTCCCTGACTGTATTGATAAGTATGGTATTATTAAACCACTACCGCTTGTACTTTAACTTCTGGCCATCCAGTACATGATATAGATATGATGAACACTTTCCCACCTGATGAAACGAAGTCCACACAAATGTATAAATCGAATATTTTATATAGCAAAGGGTATATACAACGTTCACTTAATGACATTTATGATTTGAAATGCACTTGTAAGGCAAATGAGTATTCGTAGGTAAATCAACATTGAATGTCCAATCTCTGGTTACGCAGGGAGCAAGTATACAACCTGGTTCTTTAGGGAACTATAGCGATGGTACTTAAATGATTATAGCTGGATACACTAAAGGGGGGTCCCGCTGGTTGTAAGACAGTAGGGGGGGGGGTTAGGAGAGCCGCTGGCGATATCCCATCTGGCCGACGATTTCTTGGGAGAATTCAGAGTGCTGAACACGGTGCCCACAGAACCTCGGTCCACAGATGAATACAGCTGGGTCCTCTGGTGGATGGTAGCTGCCGGTCCACAACGAAGAGACGTGAGGCGACCTCACTCGGGGTAGAGCGCCGTCTCACCTGGACTCCTCTCGGGGGGGTAGTTCCAACACTCAGCAGTGTTGGCCGTTATCCATGGCATAATCAAAGCACCCAAAGCACGTAGATAATCCAAGCCGTGGAGGGCTCGCCGTCGTCCGGGTGAAGTAATCCAATGTACAGGTCCACTCGTCCTGGCCCAGAGCTCCTCGGATGCAAGCACCACACGTGGTCTGCCCAGCCTGGTTAAGACTCTAGATAACGCCAGGAACGATGGGGGTACTGCTCACTTTATAACTCTAACCGAACGATGCACCATACATAATAGACTATTATTAACTTAATAGAAATACGTCCCACTCGACGGTATAGTGCCAAACTATGACAGTTCAACTATTAATCCACACGATGTCTCAATGCCTATTCTGAGGCCAAGTAGGCCATACTGCACCACACGTGCGTCGTGGGTGAGGCTTCACGTCTGTTACTAGGTTGGAGGGTAAAGGACTAATGGACTAAAAGAAAGTTCTACTTTACTTGCGCCATATATATATGCGCTGTGAACAAATAGTACCATTCGTATTTCGCCAGACGTATTCCTACGCGGAACCGGCATGTAACGACATGTTCGTCGGCACGATTGAACTTGAACCAAGGGGCTTGGCTGCTGGCGCCAGGTTCTCGTCCAATGGTAGAATGAAACTATTATGGGCTGTTAGTAGACTAAAGGGATATTCAGTGTATATGTACAAGGAATATACAGGGGATATCAAACGATATACAAATACTATTAAATATATATCCATAAATAAATATATATATTCGGTTTAATCTGATCCTTCACAACAATAAGGTAAGATATTCCTTTATTGATCCCCTTGGGGAAATTCGGGCTCCATAGCAGCATGAGGGAGGGGCAGGGTAGGTATGGGCAGGGTAATAGTAGAAAGATGTAAATATAGGCAATAACTTGAGATCTGACTATAAAAATATGAGAAAAATAAACAGTGTAAACAAAGGTGTATGCCCTATCAGTTATAGTATATGTTACAATAGATATAGGCAATAACGAATTTGAATTTTAATATATACTATGAGTATACTATTATATATATACTTATTATATATAGTAAGAGTAAAAGTAAACAGTATACACAAGGTGCAGTATACACAAGGTACCCTAACTGGCAGCAATACCAACTGAGTCACGTGATTAAGTCGCCTCGGACCTGCGTGAGCTGGTGCACTAAAAGAAAACGACCGGGCTCTATGGAGAAACCCTGGAACTCCCTTGACTAAAAGTAATTTCAAACGAAAACGTCTGGATGTAATTTTGCCAAATCAGCATGGCTGTGAGTGTGAGTCTTTCACCTTTTACATATCTAGCTTTGGCATGGATTGATTGTTTAGATCGCTAGCATGGCTAACAAATACAAATATATTGTAGTCTGCCCCGTTGTTCTGACCAGGATTACGTTCCTTTCTGCTCCGGTGATGCGCGCGCACACTGAGTCTGACGTATACAGCGAACAGGTCTATGCAACTTACATCTACCCCCACCCCCCCCTCCCCAAGGTAATACTGCACTGCACACACAAGATAAAGTTGCCCTCATCTGAACTACATCTACTGTCATCAGTAAACTCACAACAGTTCTCTGCAGACACAGGAGTTCACGCAATAAGCTCAGCCAGAGATCTGTCGACACTCTGAAGATGAGGTCTGACACCTCTGTGAGCGACGTCAGCTCCGGGCTTTCTCTTTCTCTCTCTCTCTCTCTCTCACTCTCTCTCTCTTCTGCTCTACTAGTTTTTTCCCCTCTCCCTCCATCTCTATCTCTCTCACACACTCACATACACTGTGTGGTCGGGAAGCGGATGGATCCTGTTTACCTCATTATGCGTGACCTTACATTACCACCAGCCTGGTAGCTGCTCCACTGTTCCTGTACAGAACCACATGGTCTGCAATAGGGTCTCAACAGTGATGTTCCAGTACAGAACCACATGGTCTGCAATAGGGTCTCAACAGTGATGTTCCAGTACAGAACCACATGGTCTGCAATAGGGTCTCAACAGTGATGTTCCAGTACAGAACCACATGGTCTGCAATAGGGTCTCAACAGTGATGTTCCAGTACAGAACCACATGGTCTGCAATAGGGTCTCAACAGTGATGTTCCAGTACAGAACCACATGGTCTGCAATAGGGTCTCAACAGTGATGTTCCAGTACAGAACCACATGGTCTGCAATAGCAGGGTCTCAACAGTGATGTTCCAGTACAGAACCACATGGTCTGCAATAGGGTCTCAACGGTGATGTTCCAGTACAGAACCACATGGTCTGCAATAGGGTCTTAACAGTGATGTTCCAGTACTGTACCACATGGTCTCATAAGATGGCTAAAAATGGTAAACTACTGTAAATCAATCTAGATAGAGGGAAAAGCACGAGTGATATGAGGCCTCTTAAGCTTAACACCCACATGTTACTCATCTTTCTCTTTCGTGAAGAGCATCACAGTGGTCGCACACTTCAGCACTTATGGCAGCTTGAAAGGTTCTGTCTGTCTGTCTGTCTGTCTGTCTGTCTGTCTGTCTGTCTGTCTGTCTGTCTGTCTGTCTGTCTGTCTGTCTGTCTGTCTGTCTGTCTGTCTGTCTGTCTGTCTGGCTGGCTGTCTGTCTGTCTGTCTGTCTGTCTGTCTGTCTGTCCGTCCGTCCGTCCGTCTGTCTGTCTGTCTGTCTGTCAGTCAGTCGGTAGTCTCTCAGTCTGTTTACTTGAGGACTATAAGGAGATGGGGCTGGCGTGATATCGCCACTGAATGGTGTTTCCCATGGGAACCCCAGAGGACTCAGAGAAGCGAGAGTGTTGTGCCTGTCTGTCCTCATACCACACGGCTCCGGTCTCAGCGCACGCAGTCCCTCTGGGATGGTGTGCGAGGGCATCTAGGAGAGGAGGGGAGAACTGTTTACACGACTATAGCTGTCTGTCCTCCTCTTCAGAAGTACGTGGGTTCTGGAGATATGCGAGCGTGACTCATTTCCCCCACACACCGCTCTCTATTAGTTCATTGTTTCACTTACAACGCCAGCACCATCAGCCTGGGACCCGCCGCCCAGTTAAGTGTCAGCCACTGGACAACACGACGAGACACACCTTCATTTGTGTTTGTGTGGGTAGTGGGTACCTGTGTCTGTGTGTGCGCAAACTTCCATGTGTGTGTACATGTGAGTGTGTGTGTGTCTGTGTGGGGGAGTTAGCAACCATGGCAAAGCGGTGTGGGAGAATAATAACCCACCCCCATTCACCCTGTGTCTCACCTAATGATCACCAGTCATGTTCCCCAGTCCAACCCTCCCCCATTCACCTTATGTCTCACCTGACACCATCCCTTCCCCCTCCCGGCCCTCCCAACATGGACCCTCCCCCCTCCCGGAGACAGACATCTCACACCTTCGTCCATATCCAGCCCCCAACCCATATCTCCCCGCCTCCTCCTTCTCCTAACTAGAACACCCCCCTCCCATCCTTGATACGCCTGATACAACCCCTCCCCCCTCATAGAACCACCCTCCAGGTAGGGTGGGGGCTGTACATTGGAGGTGGGGGGGGGGGGGGACACTGTACACTGTACATTGGAATACTGACAAAGCCATACTTGGTAATTTACTGTACAACTGGGTTAGGACATTTGTAGGGGCCAGTTTAGAATTGCAGTCTCCCGTAGGTGTTCTTTGAGAGTGCTTTTGAAAGTGGGTAGTGATTCACATTCCTTTACAGCTTTGGGTAGGGCGTTCCACATTGATGTGGCATAATTGCAAAACGTGTTTAGTCCCTTGTTTGAGCCGAATCTGGGTTTAACATGATTTGTGGAACTCCCTCTGGTGTTGTGATCGTGGTATTCACTTACCTTTGGGAAGTATTTTGACATGTACATGGGTACCTTGGTCGCGTAGTGTATCTTGTAGACCAGGCCCATTGCAAGTTGCTGTACTCTGTCATCTACTCTAAGCCATCCTAGGTTGTCAAAGTGGGCAGGGGTGAGGTGGGTTCTAGGAGTAAGGTCAAGCAGTAGTCTGACCAGTTTGTTTTGAGATGTTTGTAATTTTGTTTTTAGCGCCTTTGAGGTGCTTTGGTACCATGAGGTGCACGCATAGTCGTAGTACCCTTGAATGAGTGCTCCTGGACTCATGAGTCCTCTTGGACTTCCTGACGGGCAGACCCCAGGTGGTGAGAGCAGGCAACTGCACCTCCTCATCCATCACCCTCAACATAGGGGCCCCCCAGGGCTGTGTTCTGAGTCCCCTCCTCTACTCCCTGTACACACACGACTGTGTGGCTCACCGGAGTAGCAACACAATCATCAAATTTGCTGACGACACAGTGGTGGTGGGCCTGATCTCTGCAAACGACGAGAGGGCCTACCTGGATGAGGTCAAGGTCCTGGCGGGATGGTGCCAGGAAAACAGCCTCTCCCTGAACGTCAGCAAAACAAAGGAGATGATTGTGGACTTCAGGAGGTCGGGGGTCAAGGACTACAGCCCCCTCAGCATCGACGGGGCACCGGTTGAGAGAGTGAACAGCTTTAAGTACCTCGGAGCCTACATATCCGAGGACTTGACATGGACCACACACATTGACAGTGTTGTGAAGAAGGCACGACAACGCCTCTACTTCCTCAGGCGCCTAAGGAAGTTCCAAGTCAGTCAGAAGATCCTTAAGAACTTCTACTCATGTACAATAGAGAGCATCCTGACTGGCAACATCACCTCCTGGTTTGGGAATAGCATTGCACAAGACCGAAGCAGACTACAAAGAATGACGCGTTCAGCCGAACGCACAATTGGAGGGGGGCTCCCCACCCTCCAGAACATTTACAACAAGCGGTGCAGGGGCAAGGCTAAGAGAATCATTAAGGACTCCAGTCACCCGAACAACTGCCTCTTTGAACTGCTGCGGTCAGGCAAGCGATACCGGAGTCTCAAGGCGAGCACAGAAAGACTCAGAAGAAGCTTCTATCCCCAGGCCATCAGGCTGCTCAACGAACAATGAACACTACACAACAACCATCAAACGCACATAGCACACACATCCACACGCACACACTCACTTTAAACAAACACACTGTAGCACACACTCACTTTAAACAAACACACTGTAGCACCCACTCCCCACACTTTATAGCAGGGTTTCCGTTAGAAAAAATTGTTGCCGGTCTCCGTGACCTGCAAGATTTCAATCTACCGGACAAATGAGATTAATTCCGGTCATAGTTTTAAAACAATTGATAGGCAGGCTATATAAAGAATGTCATCCTCAAGGCATGTAGATTTATAATATTATTACTTAAAACTAGGCTACTTTTGCGTATACAGTCATTAATATATTCCAAATAAAATAAGTCCCTCGATACTCCGTGCTGCTGCTGACTTGAAATAAAATAGACCGCGTATGTGGGCAGTCGGTCCGACACTAAACAGCAGTCTGTTATAATCACATTTTTATGAGCTAACGAATTCCGTTATATTGGACATTTGTATTAATTATATCAAGCGAAGAACTGAGAAAGCAGAGAGACGGCAACATTATCGTGGTTTGCGTGACGACTCTCTCCACCTCGCAACGACTTATTTGCAAAGAGTATGGCGCTGCAGAGCATCTGTTCAGCTGTTATTGGCTCTTTTCTGGGAACCGCACAACAGCGCCCCCCACCCAACATTGGCTGAAAATGGCTGAATTGGAGTACTGCTGGAATATTGCATTGTACTGCTGGTGCTGCGGCTCTCCAGCTTCAGAAAAGTCCGCACACCCAGCACTAAGCTCTCGCCGACAACGTCGTTGTCATTATTAGAAGCAACGAGGAAACAAATGTAATGATCGTTTCGTTCATCGCATAGGCTATTTAATTTTAGCCTATTTTAATACAATTCAAATAATCAAATTGTGCTTAGACTCAGGGAATTATTTTCACCGGACATTAAGACCGGAGAGATAAAATATGTCGGACTTCAACAGATTTTGCCGGTCAAATACCGGTAATTACCGGCTAACGGAAACGCTGCTTTATAGCACACACTCACTTTAAACAAACACACTGTAGCACCCACTCCCCACACTTTATATTTATTGATAAAGGATTGCACTACAACTCGTACACCTTACTGTAAATTGTACCTAAATTGTACCTCATCCCATTTCTGCTTTGCACTATATAGTATTGTATATTAGTACACTGCATAGTATTGTATATTATATGGTAACTCAGTTACGTCTATTCTGCATCGAACATTGTACATATGTCTATACTGAACACTGTGACCTCATTTTCTACTTCTAATTTACATGCTATACTATGTTATTTGATACTTATCTTGTCTAGCACAGTCTCTGGAGCGTAACAGTAAGAAGCATTTTGTATAAAAGTATTCTGTACTTCTGTATGACAACTATTAAAGAAACTTGAAACTTGCCAGAGTCTTCAGGGTATTCTTGTTTACCAGAGAGGAGATCCGGTACAAGAATCGAGTTCGTTGGTTGACTTTTTTTTATTTTGCATTGGATGCCATTTTGTCACAGGAAAGATTAGCCTCTAGGATGGAACCCAGGTAGGTAATTTCATCTTTCCTTGTGACAATATTGTCACCCACTGTAACCGAGAAGCCGTCGGTCTTGCTGAGTTTGTTATTTGAACCGAAGAGAATGGACTCTGTTTTGCCCATGTGTAATGATAGTTTGTTGTCGGCGAGCCATATGCAGATTTTGCCTAGTTCTGAGCTGAGGGCTTTTTCAACCTGTAACTTGTTCTTGTCAGAGACCAGCAGGGCTGAGTCGTCCGCAAACAGGAACAAGTTGCAGTCACAAGCTGACGACATGTCATTTGCATAAATTAGGAATAGTAGCGGTCCTAGTATGCTTCCTTGTGGAACACCACAGTTCACTGTGAGGGGGGGGGGGGGTAGGGTACCGTTTACCTCCACCATCTGTTCTCTCCCCTCCAGGTAGGATTGTATCCAGCTCACTGATAGACTATCAAAACCAATTGCTTTTAGCTTGTCAATCAGAATGGTGTGATTGACAGTGTCGAAGGCCTTTTGTAGGTCCAGCATGACCATGCCGCAGTATCTGCCCGCGTCCACCTCTTGTTTGATGTGGTCGTTCAAATAGAGAAGGCATGTGTCAGTGGAGTGGGATGTTCTGAAGCCAGATTGGAATTCGTAGATTAGATTTCTTTCCGCGAGGTACTTTTCGATCTGTTCGTATACTATTTTTTCCATGACTTTCGAGATGGATGTAAGGATAGAAACAGGGCGGTAGTTGCCTGGGTCTAATTTGCTGCCCTTTTTGTGCAGGGGTGTTACTCTCGCAATTTTGAAGTCCTTGGGGACGTGTCCCTGTTTTATGGAGAGGTTTATTATGTGTGTGATGACTGGGGTGATGGCGGCTGCTGAGTCTCTGAGGAATTTGGAGGGGATGTTGTCATGGCCAGTGGCCTTGTTCAGTTGGAGGGCGCTCAGTTTTTTTAGTACCTCATCTGTAGTTACCATTTCCAGTTTGAAGTCGTCTTTGTGGACGCCTAGGTTCTTGTAGTATGCTACTATGTGTTCTACCCCATACTGCCCTGAGTGGGAGGGTAGTTTGTTTACCAGTGTTGTGGCTATGTTTGTGAAGAAAGTGTATGAGGTGAATGGACTGCATTTATATAACAGCTTTTATCCAAAGCGCTTTACAGCTCAATGCCTCACATACACCTATTAATTCACAGCAGAGGCGACCATGCAAGGTGCCAACCTGTTGGTCTGGAGCAGTCAGGGATTAAATGTCTTGCTCATGGACACTTCAACATGCTGCCGGGAGGAGCCGGAATCAAACCGGGGAACCTTCTGATTATTAGACGGCCGCTCTACCGCCTGAGCAGGGGTGCAGTCGTAATATCAGAACTGCCTGTACGCTGTTTAAATGATGCCACGTCGCATGCGCAATTGCGCATACATGTTCCCTCGCGTGCGCACAGAACAGATGATTATTATGCATAAATAGTAGGAAACATGTTTGTATAGGAAATTACTAGTTTTAGTTGAGTTTTTGTGAATATTGCCTTGAAATAGAGAAGCTGAAAAAGGTAGCAGGATGTAGCCTTCAATATATAAAGAAATTATATTGTCAACAGATATGGTTGAAAAACAAACAATGTTTTAAATGTAATTGTAGATACAATATTGTAGTTACAATTTCTTTAATTGAATTAACTTAAACAAGAAAAGTAAATACAAACTAAATTAACAATGTAACTTACAGTTTACAGTTTCCTTCTGAAGCACAACGAAATGTCTCATACTTCCAAGCAAACCCCCACCAATTGGGACAGGGCTTGTATTTTGGTTTTGCACTCCTCTTTCTTTGTTATGCTATTGGTATCCTATTATTATGCAAAGACTAGGTGATAGATAAGTGACGGGTACTTGGCGCACGGCGCGACCATAGCTGTCAACCATCCCGTTTTTCCCCGGGATTGTCCCGTATTTCAACATTCCTTCCTGCCATCATCCTGTTCCCGTATTTTTCCCGTTTTTTTTATTTCTTTTTAACTTTTTACAAAATGGCTGCAATTCCCCTCCGTGACGACAGGTGGCAGCAGTGTAGATTAGAACATTAGCGACCCAAAGAAGAAGAAGAACAGCGACCGGATAAAGGAGGGGTTTAGCACAAAATGTATTACATTCTACAACTACCTACCTACAAAAGGCAGAGTTAGCGATACCGGCAAAGTGGGGTTGTTCCCGGAGGCGTGAACACTTAAGGTAACTAACTTGCGTTCAGCGTTTCTGATTGGCCACGACGCCCACGTGACCGCACGCTAGCACGCCCCCTTATCCACGCCTGCCGCTCTGTGTTACGCGTTGCAGCGCGCGACAGAGCGGCACTCGCGGAAATAGGCTGCTGCTTGCCAAATGTAATGTTAATCGGCGGAATGTACATATTTATCAAAACAACTACCAGATTCACTCTACCAGATTCACTCATAAACGTTATATAACATAACGTTATATGCTGTTATTTCGCGTTTTATACGCAGCACTATATGCTGTTATTTCGCGTAACGTTATGGGTTTGAATCACTGTACATTGAGGGGGGTTGAATCACTGTTTACACTCCCCACTACATTCGTCACTCAGTTTTAACATCGACGGTTAGCTCAACTTGTTCGTCACCTTGCTGTGGAGCCTATGGTCAGTTGGTGACAAGTTTGAATCACTTCTATTCTTTTTCTGCAACATATCAAGAAGAGCAGCTCTGAAGGCTCGCGGAGATGAACGTTATTTCGATTGATATGAATATCTAGTTACGTTTATATAGAGAGATGATAAATTAATTAAACGTAAAAAATAAATAAATAAAAATTGAAGTGATTCGAACTTGTCACCAACTGACCATAGGCTTCACAGCAAGCTGACTAACAAGTTGAGCTAACCGTCGATGTTAAAAGTGAGTGACGAATGTATAATTTACACTTGTGCCAATTGCCTACTTATTATTAAGCTAGGTATTGTGCGAGCGTTGCTTGATTAACCTGCTGGGTTATTATGTAGGGGGGATTACGAATGCATAATGCCGCGGTAACCTATTAATATTACCTATGCGACCTATGTGACACACATTAAAGATGGCAGCTTTGTGTTTTTCTGGAGAGCGTTCTGAACGAGCGTATTCACGAAGGAGAGCGCTTCTGCCGCTCTGCCGCGGGGGCGTGCTAGCGCGCGGTCACGTGGGCGTCGTGGCCAATCAGAGAAACGCTGAACGCAAGTTAGTTACCTTAAGTGTTCACGCTTCCCGGCGAGCTCACTCTCGGCCGTGGTTTCTCAGTGTCCCTCAACATGCGAGTAGGGTGAGACAACACCATTCTTTAGTCCAAATAATACCCTACTTTATAATATATTATTGTCATTCGTTTAATGTAAAGTTAGTCTTACATTGGCACTGCTTTAACGTTGCATTTACCCATAGTCCATTGCTGTATTAGACGTGCCAGTATAACTTTTGTAATATGAATGAAGAACAAATGTAAAGTTAATCAATACACAATGAAACAATATCTTTATCTATATCACATGTCAAAACTACTTTAATAAAAGAAGATTTCCGTTTTTCATTTCTACTCATTCATCCAAAACAAGACAGAAATTCTACTTCTGCATGCACCGGGAGAATTGAGCTCATAGCACAGATTTGGAGTTGATAGAATGTACATTGCTGTTCTTAGGAAATGTTGCACATGGTGGAAATAATAATGGCGCAGCGAAATATCCCGTTTTTTCAAATCCCAATGTTGACAGCTATGGGCGCGACGAGTCGAGTGAAAGTTGTGAACGCATTTTTGTGCACGCGCATGCACATCCGTGCGCGTACTTCTGCTCAGAAAACTGCTGGGTCGGCGTAGTACTGCGTGGGACCACCTAGGGCTGGGCGATAAAACGATAACGATAACTATCGCGATAAATTATTTCCTCGAAATAAACATGAAACGTGGTCGCAAAGTTTCGATATATCGATTTTCCAAGCTTGGATATGAGCACACGCACTAACAACCAATCAGTGAAGGAGATGGCCGATAGCGGAAGGAGACCCGGAAGGAGACCCGGAAGGAGACGCGGAGGTAGGACTCAGTAAACAAGGCTGGCTAGGGCTAATTAGCTTGCACGGCGCTATTTTACAGTTTACCTGCCGAGTTGGTGTGTGTTTTGAATTCTGAGGGTAACTGTTATAGTAGTGTGGGGTATACGGTGGACGTCGTTGCAATGAATTGGGCGGAACAGAGTATTTTAGGGTCATTTTTAGTACATTGTCATGAGATACTCCGCTCGGAAACGAGGCTGGCTAGGGCTAATTAGCTTGCACGGCGCTATTTTACAGGTTACCTGCCGAGTTGGTGTGTGTTTTGAATTCTGAGGGTAACTGTTATAGTAGTGTGGGGTATACGGTGGACGTCGTTGCAATGAATTGGGCGGAACAGAGTATTTTAGGGTAATTTTTAGTACATTGTCATGAGATACTCCGCTTGCTTTGGCTAACTGCTAACGTGCGCGGACTGATGACAACATCAACTCGACTCTCGAGACATTCACAGAAGCAAAACAAGTCTATTAATAGCCCGTCCATCGGCACCGGGCATAATAAGTTAATTAAACTTGACAGACATTATATCGACGATAATTATCGATATCGAGTTATATGAAAATAATTTTATAATTTTATCGCGATAACGTTTTTGGCCATATCGCCCAGCCCTAGGACCACCACTGCACCACTGCTCCTGAGCCACTGTCGCCCCGCCTACCGCACACACACAGGAACAGTCCACCGCAACACTGACCATCTGATAACAAAACTAAACTATCTGCTGCTTTCAGAGACCAACAACTTATTGTTTCATTGCTGTAAATGCTTGTGTCTTGTTGTGTGTAACTGCGTCATGTATGCTAAATGCTTATGTCTTGTTGTGTGTAACTGTGTCATGTATGCTAAATGTATGTCTTGTTGTGCATAATTGTTTCTTGTCTGCTAAATGCTTGTGTCTTATTGTGCATAATTGTGTCTTGTCTGATAATGCTTGTGTTTTGTACTTTTGTTGTGCATAATTGTGTCTTGTCTGCTAAATCCTTGTGTCTTGTGCATAATTGTGTCTTGTCTGCTAAATGCTTGTGTCTTTTTGTGCATAATTGTGTCACTGTCTCGTTGTGCATACTTGTGTATTGTCTGCTAAATCGTATGTCTTGTTGTGCATAATTGAGTTTTGTCTGATAATGCTTATGTCTTGTTGTGCATAATTGTGTCTTGTCTGTTAAATACGTATGTCTTGTTGGCTAATTGCTCATGTTTTTATTATGTATAATTGTCTGCATCATGTATGCCTTACTGTGCCAACTGTTTTGGGGGGGGGGGGGGGGGGTTCCCTGGCTTTTAACTGTTTGCATGCTGTTATGTCTTCCTGTTTTAAATGTGCTCCCTGGCCCAGGGACTACAGTTGGAAATTTGCCTCTCGGCTAACATTGGCACATTTACAGCAATGTTGATTAATGTGCACCGTCCCTGTGAAAATAAAATTGTAAATAAAATACATTAGGAAATGAGTGGAGCACAGAATTACAACAAAATGAAAATGTTAAATACATATTCAATGATAAGACAGAGTAGCATTTTCTGGAAGAGGAAATGTTTCTAAGCTGTAGGACAGGTATATCTTACATTTCTGAGGCTACGTTTAGACGAGCGTTTTGTGAACAGAAACCGCAAAAGTCATCTTGCGGTTTCACTTTTAATTTTGCGTTTAGACGAGCGTTTTGGGGTGGAATTCTCTGTGCAGACGAGGCTGTAACGACGGAGAACCGCTGTCACACGATTGGCGCATATGTCACATGACGTGCTGTGAAGACCCGCCCTACTCTGCCTCTGATTCGCAGACTGTGGATGGGGAATGTGATTGGACCAAATCAGAGTCACTCACAGACAGTGGGTCCACTCACGCCGCGGGACAGATTCTTGTGTATTTAACCCTTTCACTGCCACACGACAGCCGGTTGTGTGATAGTAAAGGGTTAACCTTCTGTCGTGTGGCAGTGAAAGGGTTAAAAGTACTGCCAATGTAGCCTTCAGGTGATCTCCGTTGATATAGTCAGACATACTTGCTTTGTTTACGTCTCGGCTACTGGCGCATACCTGCTACCTGTGACGTAAGCAGTACGCGCGACCAGAGCCGTGACAACCCTTTCGTCATCGTTTTAACAGATTTATACGGTTTAACAGTTTAGACGAGAGCGCAAAGCTTTTGCGTTTCTAGGAATTCCACCCTGGAAGGTAGTCTCACTTTTTTGCGGTTTCACCCCGTAAAAACGCCGTTTCCGTATAAACGAAAGGCACATCCGTAAAAATATTTTTGCGGATTCACCTGCTAGCGTTTCCGTCTAAACAGGGCCTGAGTTTGTTTGTTTTCCTGTGTCCATTGAGTTTTTGCATTTAGGCCTTAGGGCATCAATGCTGGTAGGGCTAATTTTACATGGCTTGATACAGTTTCCTGTACCTCTCGATGTGAGTTGCCTGACTCAAGCAGACCAAATATTGCCACCTGTGGGGACGGCTGGTTTAACCCTTATGTTGTGATCGCGTCTCCCCCGTTACCCGTTTCAAGTTTAAATGATAACAACCCTCTAGTTTTTTTCATTGGAACGAGGCTTCATGGTATCCTTCACAATAGCTATATAAACACTACACAACTGATTTTGACAATTTTAGCAAATTCTGAAGGTCTCTCTAAAAAAAGTTTATAATTTGGTGTTCGGGTCTTGGAAGACCCAGCATTGCATTTAAATGTTGTGGGTAACTCTGGGTCAAATTTGTGTCAGTCAAGATTCATCTTTGATCTACACCCCACCCCCACCTCTTTCCTCCACGGTCGGGAACAATTACTTTTTGCAACATGCACCTGTTCTCCCAATCCCTCTGGCACCACTCCCCCCACGGGAACTCAACCTTTCTCACAGAATATGGACATTGATAATCAACTTGAACGTAAACACACACATGCACACACACACACATGCACACGCACATACGCACACACACACATACACTACTGGGTGGTATGAGGGGATCTGGGAGGGTACTGGGTGGTATGAGGGGATCTGGGAGGGTACTGGGTGGTATGAGTATGAGGGGAGTGTGGCTGCGCACCTGTTGCACACGGAGGTAATCAATGCATGCAGGTTAAATCTGCCATCCTCACACACATGGGAGAGAGCCTTTGTCATGACAACAGCATGTGGCATCTGCTCTGGCTTGTAACATCTTGCCGCTCAATAGAGGTCTGTGTTTGTACCGTCTACCTTGTGTCTCTGTGCCACAGAATCCATAGAAAAGCAACACGGTCTCATCAGAAAATGTGAATAAAGTACTAATGGACCACAGGAAAAAAGGTACATAATGTACATTACGTTATAAGTAATATATTTACATAAGTAATATATTTATGTTTCTATCGGCAAAAGTCCAAAACAACTTATGCCTCATATTCACCCATTCACTCACACTTTCACATGGATGGCGGAGGCGACCATGCAAGGTGCCAACCTGCTCATCAGGATCAGTTAGGGGTGAAGTGTCTTTCTCAAGTACACTCAGAGGAGAGGAGCCAGAATCGAACCGGAAGCCTTCTGATTACCAGACAACCACTCTACCTCCTAAGCCACTGTCGCCCCACAAAAGCAATGGCTACAGAAGAATGACCAAACTCAGACTTTTTTAGAAAGTTATACTGTATCTTCTGTCCTATAGCTTATAAGGGTTTTCCAGAAAATGTTACTCAGCCAGTATCGTTATTGAATGTATTTTAAAGTTTTAATTCTGCTGTAGTTCCATGCTCCGTTCATTTAATCATTGAGCCATTTTCACAAAGTCCCCTTTAAAATATCTGGGGGTCATTATCGAGACGGAGAGAAGGAGGGGTAGCACAGATTCTGTAAATATATTGGCCTTTGCCACTAACGATTATAATCCTCCAGTACTATAGTGTGATAGGCTTCTGCAAAGCACACAGGATTACCCCTATCATAGGTAATCTGCTCATTTGAATAATTGAGTCGATACTGTATAGGCTACTGGTAAGATTGGTCCAGTAACTTCCATTACACACATGCTACATACACACACAGGTGGAAATCAGCAGTCTATTAATAAAGAGCAAAGACTCCTGTCACGTTCGCCTAGCAGTGGTTTCCTCAACGAAACATGGATTTCACTTGTTGAGTATGAGTATACTCGGCCACGGCGTCCCTCGTCTGTGGAGAATGCAGGTGGACACAATCAGCGAGTAGCTAAGGGATTATGCAACAACGCTATCCCTTTGTGTCGTCGAGTTCAAATCCATTGAGAGCAGCCGAGCTCTCCCTGTCTAAACCCATTAAAGAGCTCTCGAACAAGCCTCCAGCCAACCCCACGCTATAGGGTGTTGAATCATCCCGGTCTAATGATAGCTACCGATGCACAGGTGTAACCCGCTGACGCCAGATCAGCGCCGAGGGGCCCCGGGAGGCAGCGGCCTCCAGCAGACAGGTGATGCGAGCAGGCCTGGGGTCAGAGAGAGGCCCAGCGGTGGGACTGCGGGGCCGCCTGCCTGCCTGCCTGCCTGCCGGGAGCTCAGTCACACGGGATACTGGGAGATTGGAGGTGACAGGCCCCAACCCCCGCTCTCCTGTCCCGGAGGAGGAGGGGAAAACAGGAGGGCGCAGCTGAGACAGAGGCTCTACCCAGGTCTTGTTGTCTTGTCTGTTTTGATTTTATATGCTGTGGTTTCTATGCTGTATTTATGATCGCTTATCTCCGTGTGTAAACTCTACGTAACCGTAAGTAAGGGAAACCTCGGTTGCCTTTCGAGGTATAAATAAAGGTTTGAAATGAAATGGAAAGAACGTGAAGACGACGTAGTACTAGACAGATATTCTGATGATGAACATTTCAACACAAATCAAAAGAGGTCATTTACAATTGTACATCATCATCATCATCATCATCATCATCATCATCATCATCATCATGTCCAGTTCTCAAATTTCTAATGTCACACTTGAGATCGGACATCTGAAAGGGTTAAACAATATTTTTCCCATGTCTGATATTGGAGTATCCACTGATCACATCTCTCTCTCTCTCTCTCTCTCTCTCTCTCTCTCTCTCTCTCTCTCTCTCTCTCTCTCTCTCTCTCTCTCTCTCTCTCTCTGTCAGGACCTTGGAGAATCGTTTATCAGAGGAGTGATGGAGTGTCCAGTGACATCACAGACATACTGTCATCCTATTTCTATTAAGAGAGATAGAGAGAGGGAGGGAGAGAGAGAATTCTAAGAAGAGAGAGAGAGAGAGAGAGAGAGAGAGAGAGAGAGAGAGAGAGAGAGAGAGAGAGAGAGAGAGAGAGAGAGAGAGAGAGAGAGAGAGAGAGAGAGAGAGAGAGAGAGAGAGAGAGAGAGATAAGACTGTTCCTGACAACCTGAATGATCACTCAGTTCCAGCAGCAGACAAGGTCATGGAGAGTGCAGGCTGCTGCACACGGCAGACACACGGTAGTCCAGGACAGTGGCGCTCAACCTGGGGGCAGGGGGTCGCGAAAAGATATGCAAATACATCATGCTGTTAATAATGTTTAGTATAGATGCTTATTTTCTTATGAATATTAAGCCTAAAGCTCTTTTCCGATCTTAAATCCAGTTAAACAGCATGAAAAGGGAAAAGACAAGTCATTCCTTGGTGTCAAAGTTCACCATTCTGTCTATGCTTGACTATATGCTGTTTTTAGGGGTCACGAAGTCTAGGATA
Organism: Notolepis coatsorum; assembly: GCF_963971535.1. Classification (NCBI taxonomy): domain Eukaryota; kingdom Metazoa; phylum Chordata; class Actinopteri; order Aulopiformes; family Paralepididae; genus Notolepis; species Notolepis coatsorum. The sequence goes on along the minus strand of NC_140180.1, from coordinate 76,737,003 downwards.
ATAGCAACCAGAGAATCAACTGAGATGTTGATTCTGCTCCTTCTAATTAATGATAAGCCAACTAAGGGTTATAGGTTATAGCCCAGTTGAATGTCAGCTCAACTTAGACAAAAGATTATACTCCTCAAGGGTACAGGTACCCCTGTTTCCTGAAAAGGAAGGAATGCATACTGTAGATTTAAAATAAATTGTTTTTAGATCTATCCATCCAATGATATTGGACTGGTAGCCATTAGGGGTGGGAATCACCAGAGCCCTCACGATAGGATAGTATCACAATACTAAAGAATGTGATATTAATAATAATAATAACTGGACTTTGCATAAGTCTTTATTTGGCATGCAGTGACACACATGCAATGGGCGGCACACACAGGAACACACACAATTAGTTTGGTCGCCGATGCGATTGAGTCTCTGCACTTGACCCATCTCGTCGTCCTTCCCCCCAAGGGCAGCCGGGAGCAGATAGGGGCGTCGGCGAGGGGCCGCACCCCGGGGACCAATCCAAGTGCTCCTGTCCATCTTCGTCAGGGATGCGACAGCGTTAGCGATCTGTTGTGCATGTTTTTCCATTGGTTTCTCTTATCGGGGGGGGGGGGGGGGGGGGAGGAACATGCAAACTCAACACAGAAAGGCCTGGGAGATTCCGCACCTGGGTACCTGGCAACGCAAAAACCTGGTCCCCGAGCGTGAATCGAACCTGGACCTTCTAGATGTGAGGCGACATTGTTAACCACTACACCACCATGCCGCCTTAGTTATCGCCGCCATATTGTGATGTATTTATTACCCTGCAAATATGTCCCCAACAGAAAACGTAGTCAACATCTGCAATAGAAATATATATATACATCTGTTTTTATCTAAGATAATGTTTTTAGTCTGGTGGCGGTGTGGGGTGATGTGAAGTGAGACGTCTGGTGGCGGTGTGGGGTGATGAGAAGTGAGACGTCTGGTGGCGGTGTGGGGTGATGAGAAGTGAGACGTCTGGTGGCGGTGTGGGGTGATGATGAGAAGTGAGACGTCTGGTGGCGGTGTGGGGTGATGAGAAGTGAGACGTCTGGTGGCGGTGTGGGGTGATGATGAGAAGTGAGACGTCTGGTGGCGGTGTGGGGTGATGAGAAGTGAGACGTCTGGTGGCGGTGTGGGGTGATGAGAAGTGAGACGTCTGGTGGCGGTGTGGGGTGATGATGAGAAGTGAGACGTCTGGTGGCGGTGTGGGGTGATGAGAAGTGAGACGTCTGGTGGCGGTGTGGGTGATGATGAGAAGTGAGACTCTGGTGGCGGTGTGGGGTGATGAGAAGTGAGACGTCTGGTGGCGGTGTGGGTTGATGAGAAGTGAGACGTCTGGTGGCGGTGTGGGGTGATGATGAGAAGTGAGACGTCTGGTGGCCGGTGTGGGGTGATGAGAAGTGAGACGTCTGGTGGCGGTGTGGGTGATGATGAGAAGTGAGACGTCTGGTGGCGGTGTGGTGATGAATGACGGTGTTTGGCTGGAGTCTGGACCGGGTCACCAGACGGAGCAGGAGAGAGGAAGTCATGTCTGAGATTCATGAAAACACCTCATGGCCGCCGCTGTATAGGGCTGCACGATTTTGGGAAATAATCTAATTGCGATTAAATTTGCGATTATAATAATAAAAAAAATTTAAGCAGCCCCACAGAGGTTTATTGTAAAATGCCGCTTGCATCTGGCCTACGCACTGGGTCTGTTCGGGACACCGAGCCTGAAAATCTTTCTTTTTACCTGGGAATCGATACCGGTACCCAACAGTACCTTTTTTCTGTACTTTACTCTCCCTCTCTGAAGTCTAAACTTCACAACACACAATCTAAAACCCCTTACCTCCCTCTCCCAAACGCGTGAATATTAAAGGCAACCTACTTGTGTTCAGCTTTTCGTTCAGCGTTTCCCTGATTGGCCACACGGCCACGTGACCGCCCTAGCACACGCCCTTATCCGCGCCGCGGATAAGCAGTATAGTTTGTTTATACTTCAGAAGTATGATATTTGAACATCGTCCCCAAAATGAATGGAAGCGAAATAAAGAGAGCTATTATTAATCAGTCAGCAGCCTCCAGCGATGTTATGACGTTACAAACGCGAAATAACATTATACATTATGCTCCGCGAAATAAAGAGAGCTTATTATTAATCAGTCAGCAGCCTCCAACGGGCAAAATAACATTATACGCAAAATAACATATAACGTTACAATTGTACAGTTTCGAGTTAATCAGTCAGCAGCCTCCACTGATGTTATGACGTTACAAACGGGCGAAATAACAATATACATTATGCTCCGCGAAATAAAATGTTTGGCGTTCGCTGCGCGCTTCATTCATTTAATTTGGGACCTTGCAGGGACCTCTGCTGACGCGTTCGCGGCAAAAGGGGGCGTTTCCCTGATTGGCCACACGGCCACGTGACCGCCCTAGCACACGCCCTTATCCGCGCCGCGCCGCGGATAAGCAGTATAGTTTGTTTATACTTCAGAAGTATGATATTTGAACATCGTCCCCAAAACGAATGGAAGCGAAATAAAGAGAGCTTATTATTAATCAGTCAGCAGCCTCCAGCGATGTTATGACGTTACAAACGCGAAATAACATTATACATTATGCTCCGCGAAATAAAGAGAGCTTATTATTAATCAGTCAGCAGCCTCCAACGGGCAAAATAACATTATACGCGAAATAACATATAACGTTACAATTGTACAGTTTCGAGTTAATCAGTCAGCAGCTCCACTGATGTTATGACGTTACAAACGGGCGAATAACAATATACATTATGCTCCGTGAAATAAAATGTTTGGCGTTCGCTGCGCGCTTCATTCATTTAATTTGGGACCTTGCAGGGACCTCTGCTGACGCGTTCGCGGCAAAAGGGGGCGGGGGGTCGTGGCCAATCAGAGAAAAGCTGAACACAAGTAGGTTGCCTTTAATATTCACGCCTCCCAAACCGTTCCTACAACAATAACAACAACTTGCAAAGGAGATCTTGTATCTCAATGGGACTTCCTGGTTAAAAAAATTATAATAATTTAGCGATTTTTATTTTTTTGCGATTTGCTAATTTCAAATCGCGATTTCGATTTAAAATCGATTAATGGTTCAGCCCTACCGCTGTATCTCTGCTCGCTCTCGTCTCGTTTTTGCATCGTGTCGTGCGTTCAAATCATACGTTTTAATCATTAAGATATGCAGAGGAAGCAACAGCATCCCCTGTCTTATTATATCTCGTCTTGTGGGAATGTAGCGTGTGAGAGGATCTACAGTCCCAACGTCCAGCGCTATTATTATTTCTTTCTTCCTGAGTTCTCCTGCATGTTTTGGTGTCTGACACCTGCAAACTCACTATAGAGCAGAGAGAGAGAGAGAGAGAGAGAAGGAGAGAGAGAGAGAGAGAGAGAGAGAGAGAGAGAGAGAGAGAGAGAGAGAGAGAGGGAGAGAGAGAGAGAGAGAGGAGGGGGGAGAGGGATTAGAGAGGGGGATGAGAGGGAGAGGGGGAGCACGAGAGAAAGAGACACATGGACAACGAGAGATAAAGAGACAGAGAGAGAAATAGAGAGGGGGAAAAGAGGAGGATAAAAGAGAGGGGCCGGGGGGGGGGGGGGGGGGGGGGTAAGCTAATAAGCTGTCAGGGGGGCCTGTGATGTATGAGTCCTGCAGGTCCCCAGCAGTCCCTGAGCTCAATGATCAGTTTATTGATCAACATGTGTTTTATCACACCCCTGAAACACATCAGGACATACGCGCATATACAAACACACACACACACACACACACACACACACACACACACACACACACACACACACACACACACACACACACACACACACACACACACACACACACACACACACACACACACACACACACACACACACACACACACACACACACACACACACACACACACACACACACACACACACACACACACACACACACACACCACACACACACACACACACACACACACACACACACACACACACACACACACACACACACACACACACACACACACACACACACACACACACAATACCAACCCAGGGACCATGTGAGACAGAAGGGCCATTAGATGCAGGGGGACAGACAGAGCTATGTTTAATTACTCTGTGTGTCTGTGGCCTCTGGGCTACCACAGCAAATGTAGCTGAAAACTCTACACAGCACTGGCTAACAGACCGATCCATGTCCTAGACCAGAGTATGTTCAATGCAGAGCAGAGAGAGGAGAGGAGATGAGAGGAGGGGGGGGGCAGAGGAGAGGAGGGGAGGGGAGAGGAGGAGAGCAGAGGAAATGGGGGAGAGGAGAGGGAGGAGGGCAGAGGAGAGGTAGGAGAGGATGGAGGAGAAAGGAAGAGGAGGAGAAGAAAGGGAGAAGAGGGGAAGATGAGAGGGGAGTAGGGGGAGGAGAGGGAAAGAGGATGGGAGAGTGGAAGAGGAGAGGAGAGAAGAGGGGGAGAAGAAGGGATGAGGAGAGGGGAGAGGGGACGGGGAGATGAAAGGAGAGGGTATAGGAGCGGGGAAGATGAGAGTTGGAGGGCAGAGGAGAGGAGAGGATAAAAGGAGAGGAGGACAGAGAGGAGATGGAGTGGAGGAGTGAGGATAGCAGATGAGAGGAGAGGGGAAGAGAGGGGAAGAGAGGAGTGACTGTGTTGTCATGCCTGGAGCCAGAGACTTGACACGTCACACCACCATCTGCCTGCTGTGACAGTGCTGACACACGCACGCGCGCACACACACACACACACACACACACACACACACAGAGGCAAAGAGCAGTACAGGTGCATGTACGAGTGTATGTGTGTGTGTGTGTAAGCGTATGTGCCCATTGAACCACACACGCCCCCACCATCAGCCGAGGAAAGAATTCTGAAGCTTAACAAAATAATTCGGAACATTTTGCGGAGCTGCACACGCACGGCGAAAAGGAACTCGCCTTGACAGGCTAGATTACGAATGATGCAATAACACCCTTTGAAGACACGGAGGACAGGAAGCACCTGAGCGGCCCCTCTGTCCTCACGCGGCTCCGACCTGGCACACCTCCACCTCGCCTGGCCTCAGGCTGTACTGACAGGCTACTGACAGCCAGGCACGCGTGGGGAGGAGGAAGGTCTCTGAAGTTATTTCACAAGCGTTCATATTCCACATGCTCCAACTCTTGGGCTCTGGTTGAAAAACACGAAGTAGAAACACCCAACGTCGAGTTTGATAACACGAGTCTGACTCTGATCAGCACTTCCGTTGAGCCGGAGGGAGACATCTAGTCTCGTCTCGTGACATATAAGCACCAGCACTCCCTCTCTCCGAATGGAGAACCACACAGAGTGTGACTGGCACACACACACACACACACACACACACACACACACACACACACACACACACACACACACACACACACACACACACACAAACCCAGAAAGACACGCATGCACACAGACGACCAGGCCTGCAGGGAAAGCCCTGATTCAGCTGACACAGAGCATCAGGGTCAGAGTCAGCTGACATGAGGTCAGCTTATAGACGCCCGGCAGCCCCCGAGCCTCACCGGGATGTGCGGCGATCGGCCGACCCTGGATCAGTTTGCACCCATGAGCCGTCTGCGTCTTAGGCGCCTTTGTATGGCAAACGGATCAGTATAAGTAGTAGTGGACCCTCTCGTTGTGTCTGTCTGCCCGTGTTAAGTCAGGTTAGGGCGAGAAGCCTGCAGCTCAGAGAGACTTTCAGTGCTGTGCCCTCCTCCACAGTCAGGTCAGCTGGTCTATACGGAACGCCCGTCAGAGAGGACGACAGGTGGTTCTTTATGACGAGACAACAGCTGTAGTCTTGGGGGCGGTCTCCCTGGAGGGGGCCAGACGGACTGCACTAGTGGTGGTGGTGATGTGACGAAGATGATTAAGAGGCAGACAAGGCTGTGAAGGAGCACAGAGTACAGAGACAAGTCATGGAGTAAACACGCTAGGGAGCAGACGTGGGGAGGCACCCAAGCAACAGCTGTTAGATAGATGAAGAATCCTACAAATGCTCCACAAGATGATAGGGAGCAGATGCTGCCATCTGTGACCCCCAGATAGTCATGTTTCCTCTAAGCATGATCCAAAAAATTATAATTAACTGAATACCTCCAAACATATAAACACTTTGCCAGGATGTTTCCCTCGTATATTCCCAATAGAGTAATATAGTACATTTACCCAGCAAAAGGAGTGCACAAAGTATGCCAACTGATTGTGGAGATTCGCTGAGAATATTGTATTATTGGTTAGTAGAAAGGGTAGTTGCTCAAATGAAAAAGCCTTTGCTTAATCTAATTGGATTTTTATATCAAATAAAGCGTAAAGTATAACGACCTCTATCGTTTCCACCAGCAGGCAGGTACGTGTATGGTTACTAGTTTACCCTGCCCTGGGCATGGGTCGTGGCGCGCCAGGCGCGCAGGAATAGACTTACCGCTGGAACTCATGATGATCGCCAACGGTTCTCATCCAAAACAAAGCCGTTTCCTCGAGAATTGTCCCATAAATCAACTGGTAAATGTCTTCACTGAGCACTGTGCGCTCTTACTGTTTGTGTAATAAAATTTAAAAAAAAAAAACGGCAATCCAAAAGACCGAGGAGGATGACGCTTCCCACTCAGTGCATCTCCAGTGAAGCTTCTGAGGTTGGCAGAGAGCGAGGGACCAGATCACGAAAAATGGGGAGAGGGGGAAAACGTGGATGTTCCCGGTGCAGGTGCGCATGAATTCCCAAATAAGAGATCCTGTTCTGGCCGGGTGGGTAACTAAGTAGAGTGTTGTTCAGAGAAAACTGACGCCCAGCAACAACTACAACACAATGTTGCTCGGTCGCATTCCAACCTTCACAATGTAGCTCTCGGCTGGTTCCCTGCTCCACTCTCCACTGTGTTCTCCTCCCTAGCGGTGCGCTGTCACCGTGCGCGCTCTCTCTCTCCTCTCTCTCTCTCTCTCTCTCTCTCTCTCTCTCTCTCTCTCTCTCTCTCTCTCTCTCTCTCTCTCTCTCTCTCTCTCGTCTCTCTCTCTCATCTCTCTCTCTCTCTCTCTCTCTCTCTCTCTCTCTCTCTCTCTCTCTCTCTCTCTCTCTCTCTCTCTCTCTCTCTCTCTCTGGTTGGTCGGGGCTTTGCTCTCTGGATCCCCGTTCCCATCCTCTGGTTATACGCGACGTCACTCTGGAACGGGTCCGTTTGTTCCGAGGTCACCGAGAGAGGAGAGGAGGGGAGAGGAGGAGGAGATGAGAGGAGGAGGGGATGAGAGGAGGAGAGGAGAGAGGAGAGGAGGAGGAGAGAGAGGAGAGGGGAGGAGAGAGGAGAGGAGGAGGAGAGGAGGAGAGGAGAGAGGGGAGGAGAGAGGAGGAAGAGAGAGGAGAGAGGAGAGAGGAGAGGAGGAGAGGAGAGGGAGAGGAGAGAGGAGGAGGAGAGGAGAGAGGCGGAGAGGAGAGAGAAGGGGAGAGAGGAGGAGAGGTGCTGGGGCGCGCAGAGCGCTCAACACACCAGGGGTGGAAGCTGGTTCTCCATCACCATCAGTCGCTCAAACATGTCATGACGACGCCCTCTTCTGGAAATTCAGCATAAGCATAATAATAATAAGATACTTGGATTGTTACCGGAGACAACGACACAGTGAAACGATTCGCAAACTGTCTTTATACATTTAAATGCATGTACCCACAACACTACAGCAAACAAACATCTTAACCATGTAGTGGACACACTATAGTTTTGAGTTTAATTCTGTTATACCTTATCCACTTTAAAACGACTGAATAGTAAATGATAGCCTATTATCAATTAGCAGGCATCGTCATGACCTAATGTTCTGCTTAGAGTCACACAACACAGTGTCGCCATCTAGTGGTCAAGTGAGCATCCTTCCACGTTTAGGTGTTGAGTAAAGTTTACTTTAGGCTATACTTTAGCCTGAGTATGTTGTTGGAAATTATTCATATCCGAACCGAGCTACTTAGTAGTTAGTAATCTGTTACATAGTGGTTCATAGAGGTGATGATGAAGATCCTAGTGGTGGGGATATGATGATGATAATTATGATGATGATGATGATGATGATGATGATGATGATGATGATGATGATGATGATGATGATTATGATAATTATGATGATGATGATTTGATTAGATTTAATTTGTATTTGGAAATTACAAACACATAAAAAAAACAAATGATCATGACCAATTTGTATTCCTGAGGATATCACCTTAAAGCATTAATTAAAATACTTATTTACAAGTTGGTCCTCAATGGAAGACATAAAAACATACAGACATAAAAAAAAATTAAAACATAATAACATAAAAACACAGCACATATAGCCTACTAGGAAGAACTAGAGTTTCAGTACCCTGTGTCTACTCTAGCCCTGGAATATGATTTTCTGCCCTATGGCTGCTGAGCCATTTGCTCTTCCCACAATTTAGCCTTTACCTTTGTTTAAAAAATGCTTTTGGTTTGACTTTGCTTGGTAGGCAGAGGTAGTTCATTCCAGAGTACTACACCTGTGTACAAAAATAAAAATAAAAAAGGAGCTTCTTGCTATCTTACTCTTAACTTTAGGAACAATGCAAGACATAATTCTAGCTCTGGTGTTATGATTGTGTAGCTTACCATAACCACATGACCTTTCAAATATGCAGGGGCCCTGTCATTATGTGTATGTGGTTTAGCTTAAGTTGTTTTACTCTTTTATCTACTGGTCTGAATAGTCCTGTTAAAGTTATGTGATGTATACGATTGTATGTAACTGTCTAACTGTTTCCACAAGAGGGCGCTATAGGCGGAGCTATTGACGCTGGCGCCAGGTAAGAGGGTATTTAAGGGAATGTTCCCTCCCTCTATGTCTCTTCCCATCTACCTCTCACAGAGAGAAGGTCTCATGTACTAATGCTCAATGTGATAATAAACCACGCCGATTAAAGACTGAAGTGAGAGGACCTCGTCGTCATGACCAAGTTATTGTCGGCCCATAAGTGACTCTGTCAACAGGTTATGGGCCCAGATCACGCAGGGGCGAAATAATAAGGGTAGCAAGTTTAGCTGAAAGTATAGGCTAGGTTAGCACCGGGAGCACCGCGTGGCTAAGGCTAACGGGAGCTAAAGCTACGCCTACCATCAAAAGAGGATGGTGACCAAAGGAAAGAGCAAATGGCCCTCGTTCAACGGAAGAGCAGAGGACTATGAGCTCTGGGAAGAGCGAATGTTGTGCTGCATCCACGTTGTGGGACTGAAGACAGCGATCTTGACGGCCCCCACGGGACCACTAACGGCGGAAGCGCAAGCCCTGGACACCAAGCAAAATGCAGACGCATACTGTGAGACGAGTCGAGACGACGCCCGGAGAGTAGCGGGACGAGAGGACTTCATCTTCTGGGCGCAGACAGCGTACGTCACCCAGCCAACGCAGCAGCAGCAGGCCCAAAGGAAGGGACTGATCGTGGACACAGGTGCGTCGTCCCACGTCATCAACGACAGGAATCGATTCAAGAACTTTGACAACACCTTCGAGCCGGAGAGACACAGCATGGAGCTGGCAGACGGGAAGCACACTTACGGGTTGGCGCAAGAGAGAGGAGACGCACAGGTATGCCTCATAGACAGTGAGGGGCGCCGGTGTACAGTGACGTTAAAGAACGCTCTCTACATATCCTCGTTCGCACAAGAACTATTCTCTGTAAAAATCTGCTACTGCGAACGGTGCCAAAGTGTTCTTCAATGAAGGTAAAGATGTTCTTGTAGAGCCTGACGGTACGCGATTTAACATAGAGGTGTACAAGAGAATGTATTATCTACAAACAGAGTGTAATGACAACGACAAGTGTAATAATAATGATATGTGTAATGTGACTGTCAGTCACGATATTCAGACATGGCATGAGATCATGGGTCATTGTAATTACAAGGATTTACTGAAACTGCAAGCAGTGACAGAAGGCATGCACATTAAAGGTGAAAAGCGTAGACCTGACAAAGAATGTGAAGTGTGCATAAAGGGGAAATTCACTCAATCGAGAAACAGAAGTCCCACAGAAAAAGTAAAGGTACCACTTGCCCTAGTTAACACAGATCTAGCCGGTCCAGTAAGCAATGAGTCCATAGGTGGCTTTAGATATGTACAGTCTTTTACAGATGTGTGTGCAGGGGCAGTGTTTGTTTACTTTCTCAAAGCAAAGAGTGACACACTCCAGGCCACAGAGAAATTCCTGGCAGACGTAGCCCCTTATGGCAACATAAGATGCTTGAGGTCCGACAACGGAACCGAGTTCACAAATAGAGAGTTCCAATCACTGTTGAGAAGGAACAAGATAAGACACGAGACGTCATGTCCGTACTCCCCACACCAGAACGGGGTGGCAGAGAGTGAAGGACGTACTCTTTTCTAAATGGCTAGGTGTAAGCTAATAGCTGGTAACTTACCTAAGAGTCTATGGCATTATGCGGTACAAGAAGCCGCTTACACCAGAAACAGGTGTTTTAATAAGCACACAGGCACCACCCCGTATACAGCACTGACAGGAAAGAAATGTAATCTAGCTAGAATGCACAAATTTGGATCAGTATGTTATGCTTACCAGCAGGACAGAGGAAAGCTCGAGTCCAGATGTGAAAAAGGACTCTTTGTAGGGCACAACAAAGGAAGCCCCGCTTTCCTAGTCTATTATCCCGGTAAAGGGAAAGTGCAAAAACACAGGCTAGTCAAATTTGTCACAAAGACAACATGTGAAAACGAGACACAGACAGAGGAGCCAGAGCTGGACTCCAGAGAAAGGTGTGAAGAAACAGAGACACCTCAGCCTAGTGTACTTAGCACAGTCGTGCAGACAGACAGTCAGCAACCCCAAGAGGACGATGATGAGGAGTCCCTGAGGGTGACGTCACGTGCCCCATGCAGTGGGAGGTATCCCTCACGGGAACACAAACCCCCAAAGTATCTGAAATACTATGCCCGGAGATAAAGTGACGAGGATGACAGTACACTTACCAGCATTGATTACTGCTACAGAGTAGTGAGTGGAGTACCTCAGACCTTTAAAGAGGCCATAGTGTCCCCTGAATCAAGTAAATGGGAGAGAGCAATGGATGAGGAGATGAGGTCCCTAGAGGACAACCACACCTTTACTCTAACCAAGTTACCAGAGGGCAGACAGACAGTGGGAGGAAAATGGGTTTACTCAATCAAGGAGGGTATTGAAGGCCACGACAAGTACAAAGCCAGGGTTGTAGCTAAATGTTTAAATACAGAAGGAGGGTACTCCATGTTTAAATACAGAAGGAGGGTGGCTACATGTTTAAATACAGAAGGAGGGTACCCCATGTTTTTTTTTAAATACTTTATTTCTCAGTTTACTAGACAAGAACAGACAAACAAAAAGGAGGAGACAGAACAAAAATAAACAGACATAACAAAACGAAAAAAAAACGAAAAAGACTGCCAGACAGGAAAATAAAATAACAGTGTGACTTAACTCAAAGCATTAAAGTGTGTTGTATAGCCAGGTGTTACAAGGTGCAGGTCAAACATGATATACAGGGGTGAGTCTCTGCAGAATGCAGTTATTTGTCCTACAGATAGTCAATGAATGGGCTCCATATGTCCGAAAACCTGTTGTGCTCTTTGGATCAGTAATAGCGGATCCTCTCCATCTGTATGATTGTGATCATTTCATTGAGCCATTTCTGGAAACAGGGGGGTGTAGGTGATTTCCAATCGGTTAGAATAATTTTTTTTGCAGCTACCATGCCGAGCATTAGTGTCTGTTGTTCCTCCCTCGTGTACCTTAAGGCAGTCTCTGAACACCCAAAGAGTGCCAACTCTGGATCAGGGGGAATGTCCTTTCCATAGACCCTGGAAAACCACTGGAATATTTCACCCCAGAATTTTTGTAAATGAGGACAGAGCCAAAAGAGATGTGTTAAAGAGCCCTCTGCAACTTTACACCTGTCACATAATGGAGAAAGAGATGGATAAATTCTGTGTAGTTTGGTCTTTGAATAGTGGAGTCTATGGATGACTTTAAATTTAATCAATTTGTACCTAGCATTGATCGAGCAAGTTTGGATTCTAGTCAAACCTTCATTCCATATGTTCTCAGACACCTCTAGATTCAACTCAGTGGACCAGGCATCTCTCAGATGGTCAGTGGACACAGAGGTGGAAAACAGGGACATAAAGCGAGATATCAGGTGTCTGGAGTCTGGAGGGAGCTTCAGGAGATCATAGAATGGGCAATTCATAGTATTGTGTATTGTATATTATATGGTAATTATGTTATTTGATACTATCTTGTCTAGCACAGTCTCTGGAGCGTAACAGTAAGAAGCATTTTGTATGAAAGTATTCTGTACTTCTGTATGACAACTATTAAAGAACTTGAACTTGAACTTGATTCTCTGGCATGGTTTCAAAATGTGGAATTTTTTCTTTGACATAGTGTCTGATTTGGAGAACTCCATGTTTAAATACAGAAGGAGTGGATTCCATGTTTAAATACAGAAGGAGATTCCATGTTTAAATACAGAAGTGGATCAATGTTTAAATACAGAAGTGGATGATTTGATCATCGCAGCGGACAAGACTAGAAACCTAGAGCAGGTAAAAAGTATGCTCTCCACCAGATTCAAAATGAAAGACCTAGGCAGGTTAAAACATTTTCTAGGCATGGACTTCGAACAGTCTGCCAGTTGTGTAAAAATATCCCAGAAGAGATATGTGGAAAAGATCCTGAAACGTTTTGACATGCAAGAATGTAGAACAAGGGAAACACCATGTGATCAAAAGCTAGACTACCAAGAGGATGCTCAAAAATTGACAGATGTAAAAATGTACAGAGAAGCTGTAGGTAGCCTCATTTATTTGACAACATGTACTCGCCCTGACCTATGTTTTGTAGTGAGTAAATTGTCACAGCATTTTGCTGACCCCACAGAGGAGCACTGGATTACAGCAAAACATGTTTTTCGTTATCTCAAAGGTACAGCAGATAAACAGCTTTGTTTCAGAAAGAGCAGCGAGGGCTTAGGGCTTAAAGCCTACAGTGATGCAGATTGGGCGGCAGACACCACAGACAGAAGAAGTACCACAGGGTATTGTGTGAGTTTGAACACAGACAGCTCACTGGTTTCGTGGAAAACAAAGAAACAGCCCACAGTGGGACTGTCAACTTGTGAAGCCGAATACATGGCTCTAGCTATGACAATACAGGAATGTATTTATCTAGAACAACTGCTCGAAGGAATGGATACCTTTTTTTGATCAATTTTTTTTTTATTATTACTTAACATGAAAACAAGACAACACAATACAATAACCATAATAACAATACACAGAACTTCACAGGGAGATTACAGAACAATAATAATAAAAGAAATAACAATTTATAAAAACAGAGTACAACATTTAAATTTTAAAGGGGTACTATCTTACAATTGGCCTTTCCCAGTATTCAGTGCCGTTTCCCGGCCGTGTGGCTCTATATCAATAAGACTTATGTCTCTAATTCTCATATTGGCGCACTCTTCCAATTCCCCTCACATCCCTCACCCTCACCAAACTGAGTCATCTCAAAACGTGCATATCAGTGATGTCAGAGATTTCCAGCTGCATAACAATGTGGCAATTGTCACCAGGCCACAACAGTGGTTGGAGCCCAGCCTCAAAACGGCTTAAGATCCTGAGGTAGAAAAACGCTGCCCCTGAGTACCCGACCAGAAATACAAAACAATGAACCTTTTCGAAAAACAAAAACCTACAGAGTGTTCCATAGACTCACAGGAACCGTGCAAAAGTGCCCAAACAGTGAAGAAATAGCAAAATAGCAAAATAGCTCCCCCCCAATAAAATTCCCCCAGTTAAAGTTAAGAAGGACAAGACAAAAGACAAGACAGACAAGACATTTCCTCCTCCCCCTCCCACGAGACCGCCGGACTCCCCCGAACAAGCACCTCAACCCCGCTCAGCCGCACACGGCGGTCCTGACCTTCTCAGCTGTTGCAAACCACAGGTCAATACCAGCCTGCCCCACCCCAATCACCCGCGCCATGGATATCTCAAGATAAATCACATCCAACAGTGTTAGGGGAAGGAATGGATACCTATGTATATAAGAAAACTGTTGTTTACGAAGACAACCAGGGAACCATTGCAATTGTGAGGAACCCTGTGTGCCGACAGAGGTGTAAACATGTGGATATAAAGTATAATTTCATCAGATCAGTCATCAGGGAAGAAAGGATGACACTTGTTTATTGTCCTACAGACGACATGGTTGCAGACGCTATGACGAAGCCTGTTTCCAAACTGAAATTGATAAGATTTGCAGAGGTCATGTTTGGTGTGTAAATATTGCCTGTTATGTAGTATTGACTGCCATATCCTTTTTGATACTCTGAACTGTATTATTTTCTTTGAAGATTGTTTTTGAAAAAGTTGTACAGTATACAAGACAGCCGTAAGTGGGAGTGTTAAAGTTATGTGATGTATACGATTGCATGTAACTGTCTAACTGTTTCCACAAGAGGGCGCTATAGGCGGAGCTATTGACGCTGGCGCCAGGTAAGAGGGTATTTAAGGGAATGTTCCCTCCCTCTCTGTATCTTCCCATCTACCTCTCACAGAGAGAAGGTCTCATGTACTAATGCTCAATGTGATAATAAACCACGCCGATTAAAGGCAGAAGTGAGAGGACCTTGTCGTCATGACCAAGTTATTGTCGCCCCATAAGTGACTCTGTCAACAAGTCCTACTTCTTTTCTTTCTATCGGTCCTATATGTGTCCTGAGAGGGGCGTTTAGCATGTATCTACACACACATTGTTCTGTGCAACCTGCAGTTTATTTTAGAGTTTTGGGAAATACCACTATATGCAGAACAAGCATAATCGAAATGACACTGGATTAGAGATGCAAATAATTATTATTTAACTTTTAGGTTTAGATCACGTGTGTATTTATATAGAAATGTTACTTTCTTTGCGACTTTGAACAGGACTGTCACTGCGATTTCTTCTCCAGAGACAGACTGGTCATTCCTAGATATTTCACACTTGTTTTTTTGGACTATATGATGTTCCCTTCACACTGTACTGTGATCGTTTTCCTCTTCCTGAGCTTCATTTTAGTTCCAAATAAAATAGACTCTGTCTTTCCTAAATGCAATGAGAGTTTGTTATCTATCACTATCAGCCCGTCCTTAACTAGGGTCAGTTCTCTACTGAGAGTTACCTCGATGTTGTTTGGGTCTTTTCCTGACACAAGTAAGGTGGAGTCGTCTGCATATGTGACAGGTGTCAAAAATGTAATTTCTTTGTTGTTGTTTTGCCTAGCACTCTTTATTTTATATTTACCGGTAACTATCTGCATTATTTCTCTTTGTCGTTCATATTACTGTGATTTTGGTTATTCTTTTGTGTGCAATAACTTTGTTTTCCCCGGATATTGCCTACTGACTTCCGCCACTAATTGGACACTGCGCCATATAAGGCAAACGCCAATAGTGTGTGGGGGGGAAGACGAAAGAGACGACAGGACGTGCAGGAAGAGACGGCAGGGGTGCTACTGGGGGGGCTGTGTGTGTGGCGTGTTTCATGAATGGGAATAAGGAAAGGCACGGGTCCACGCCATTGTTCGGGATAGATTCAGATTCAGATTCAGACAACTTTATTGATCCCGCGTGGGGCAATTCACATTTGTAGCTTCACGAGTAACAGAAACAACAAACAACAAAAACATCTCAATGACAGCACGGCAACAACAACAACATTCCATGCAGACAATTAACACTTTGGCGACCAGAGTCCCGCGGCGATTTATAGTCCAGAGGACCGAGCTTTGTCAACAAACCGATGTACTTTCTAACAGCTATATATATACTTTATAGTATTGCTATCTGTCCATTCTCATTGTCACTTGAGTGCATAAACCGTACCTTCATAATGGCTTAAATAAAATAAAAATCCATCGGTTGGTTGTCATTTTATAGCGCCGTGAATATAAGGTTTATCGCCGTTTTCGCCTCGTCTTTTTTCTGGGGAGCTAGATATGAGGCTAAATGACAGAGTGCTCACATTTGTGAACGCATAAACTATATCTTAAATTATGTGTCTAATATGACTGTCGCTTATCAATGACTTGTTTGCAGTCAACATTGTCGAAACGGATTGTTTTTTAATCGGTTCATTTCCGTTTTATACCATTTTGAAAAACGCCTTTTTTTTTAACTAAAAAAAAAAAAAATCTGCAGAAATCGCGCTTTACTGTAATACACAAAACACGTTGTCATTTTTCGGCCTATTTATGAATCGTTTTAAAATAAACGCTAGATTATCGATAGTATATGTGTACTTATGCACGCTATAGAAGCGGGCTGAAAAATCTATTATCTTATTTCCTGATCAGCTACACACACTCACAGCCACACACACATATAGGACACGTTGATATATAGGTGAAAACAGCTCTGATTATCCCAATACTGGTCAAATAGATTCCTTACCTCAGATCAGATGTTCTCCAAAAAGATTATTCCAATTCCTGATCGCCATTCCAAATATCGATAGTGTTTATTGATCCAACGCTGGGTGGTCGAAAGACATATTCCACGCTGTTCTGATGGTGGGCGATGACTGCAATAGGCTCGGATTACATTCCTGACAAGTAAAATGTGGAATCCCAACTTTCTTTCCCCCATGCGTTTCATTCAGTCCAATCCAATGGGGTGCAGTACCATCCGGAGGGACGATAGGGGGCGGTATTTTCCCTGTTCGAGCTCAGACAGATCCCCACTGGTAACGTGAGGCTATATTGATGAAAAATGAATGGAAATCGATAATAAAAAAAATAACGATTAAAAACAAGATTTCTCGTCGGCTGGCACTCAAAGTGTTAAGAGTAAGTTATATGTGACTGAGTCGGCCACCATCACACATAGATCATTCTCCTACAGGATACTGCTGCTGGCATGTCATTAATATACACTAAGAATAATAAAGGACCCAAAATGGATCCCTGTGGCTGTGGTACTCCACATGTAACTTCCCTGACTGTTGATAGAGCCTACTTTGCACACCTGTTCTCTATTAGATAGGTATGATCTGAACCAGTTCACTGATATTTCATTTAGTCCAATACATTTTAGTTTCATCAAGAGTATAGTGTGATCCACGGTGTCAAATGCTTTCTGTAGATCTAGCATGACCATACCTGTGTAGTTGCCTTTCTCTGACTCCATTTTTATATGATCTATAAGGAACCACTCTAGCTGATTTGAGTTATTTGGGGAACTTTCCGGTCTTTATCGATAGATTTACTATATGGATCAATATTTTTGCAGTGACACTGGCACTGTCTTTGATAAATCTAGATGGCATTTCATCTAGTCCTGTTGCTTTAGCTGTATTCATCTTGTTGAGAATATCAATAACATCGGTCTCCATAACTTCGGCTAGCTCAAATCCGTTAAAACTTTCATAATAGTTTTGAACGAAAGAAGACCCATATCGTCCCTTGCTGGGTTCCAACTTCTCCACTAAGGATGAAGCAACAGTGGTGAAAAAATCGTTGAAGTGACAGAAGGGTGATGATGATGATGATGGAGGTGACAATAATGATGATGATGATGATGATGATGATGATGATGGAGGTGACAATAATGATGATGATGATGATGATGATAATGGAGGTGATAATAATAATGATATTGATATTGATGAAGGAGGTGTCAGTAATGCCATAGCATGGTATAGTATGTTTGGGTTTGTGTCAATATTTGCTATGTTCAGCCTGGCTGGGGATGGCCATGGTCTAGCATGGTTGGGTTTGTGTCAATATTTGCTATGTTCAGCCTGGCTGGGGCTAGCCATGGTCTAGCATGGTTGGGTTTGTGTCAATATTTGCTATGTTCAGCCTGGCTGGGGCTAGCCATGGTCTAGCATGGTATAGTATGGTTGGGTTTGTGTCTCCATTAGCTATGTTCAGCCTGGCTGGGGTTAGCCAAGGTCTAGCATGGTATGGTATGGTTGGGTTTGTGTCTCCATTAGCTATGTTCAGCCTGGCTGGGTCTAACTATGGTCTAGCATGGTATGGTTGGGTTTGTGTCTCCATTAACTATGTTCAGCCTGGCTGGGTCTAACTATGGTCTAGCATGGTATGGTTGGGTTTGTGAGAGTTGTTAACTCTCCGGTTGCTAGGCAACCTTTAAAATGTCACACCCCAGCCAGGGTCCAACCAGGTTTGGTCAGGTTCTAAAGACAACAGAGATGCTCACTGTGCACCAGACAGGCCACGGCACAGCTAAACACTGGCTAGTGGAGACAAGGCCACAGCATGGCTAAAGCCTGGCCAGTGGAGACAAGGCCACAGCACGGCTAAACCCTGGCTAGTGGAGACAAGGCCACAGCACGGCTAAACCCTGGCTAGTAGAGACAAGGCCACAGCACAGCTAAAGCCTGGCTAGTGGAGACAAGGCCACAGCACGGCTAAACCCTGGCTAGTGGAGACAAGGCCACAGCACGGCTAAACCCTGGCTAGTGGAGACAAGGCCACAGCACGGCTAAACCCTGGCTAGTGGAGAGACTAGGCCATGACATGGCACGGCTAAACCCTGGCTAGTGGAGACAAGGCATAATAAGACATTCATTTATTGATCCCCTTGGGGAAATTCAGGAATTAATTTAATATCATCATAATAATGATGATGATGATGATAATGATGATGATGATGATGATGATGATGATGATGATGATGATGATGATGATGATGATGATGATGATGATGATGCTGATGATGATGATGATGTTGTTGTTAATGATGATGTTGATGATGGTCATGAAGATGATGATGATGATGATGACAACACTGATGATGATGGTCAAGGTGATGCGTGTGTCTCTGTTTGCGTATGTGTGTGTGTGTGTGTGTGTGTGTGTGTGTGTGTGTGTGTGTGTGTGTGTGTGTGTGTGTGTGTGTGTGTGTGTGTGTGTGTGTGTGTGTGTGTGTGCGTGCGTGTGTGTTCCGAGCAAAGAGAGAGGGGAAGCTGTGGTCCTGAGGCCAGGAGGAAACTGGACAATGGAGGGATGTGAGAGGCACCTTTCTCTCTCTCCCTCTCACCACAGTCATACCGCTCTCTGTGCTCCACAGAACTGGGGCTACAAGACATGCTGGTTAGTCTGTTCACCCCCCCCCCCCCAGTGTTGTCATGACTATAGTGTGGCCTTGCAACTTAGTATGTTACCATCGATGGTTGTATTATTAGCTAAAGGTCCTCTATTTTATGTTTGTTTATGATTCCCAGGAAGATATGTTATGGCTATTGTGATGAGCCTGGTGGTGTTCAGGCTCGACACGGTGCAAAACAAACAATCGAATTTCCACACAATCACAGTTTCAATAAATAAAGGATATTTATTGATTAATAGCACAAAAGTCCGATAGGCTATAGAGTGGTCGAATAACAGTCCAGGGTCAAAACACGTATCAGGCTCTTGTACAAAAAGGGAATGTTCAATTCTCAGGGTTTGTCTTCCGGTCCAGGGTCAGTTTCACAGGGGGGTATCTCAGCCAGTCCAGGGTCCAGTACCACAAACACCTTCTCGCTTTCACCTCTCCTCTCAACTACCTCTCAGTCACCTCACAAACTCTGTATAACAATCTCTCTCTCTCTCTGCTCTCTGCTCCTTCCTCACCTCCACTCCACCTCTCTCAGTCTCTCCTCTGGCTTTAAACTATGGGTGTCTGTGTGTGTGTGTGTGTGTGTGGGATGTGGGTGATGATCATGTGGTGCACAGGTGTGTTCTATCAGTCCTAATCAACACCCTAATTAACTCTCCTCTGCCCGTGGCAGTAGTATCTCCCTTCCTCCACGTAGCCATGGGACGGGGGATGATATCTGCCACACTATACAGTTTAACATGCCTCAGAAGACTGTCCTGGATCCCAGGGTGTCATGTTATGTGTTTATTTACTGGAGTCTTCTGACCTACTGACTACTGATTACAGTCAGAGCTAGGTTATGACCAGGAACATGAGCCTGTGAGCCAATGATTGACTTGAGTTATGTAAGTAAGTTAGTAATATGGGCAAGTCGAGTTTAGATGCAAGTACAGTATATGGAGTTCATGCGCCTATGAGCCTAATTACCCACACGTCAGTAATACGCCAACTTCCTTAATTACTACACTATTGGTGTGTGTGTGTGTGTGTGTGTGTGTGTGTGTGTGTGTGTGTGTGTGTGTGTGTGTGTGTGTGTGTGTGTGTGTGTGTGTGTGTGTGTGTGTGTGTGTGTGTGTGTGTGTGTGTGTGTGTGTGTGTGTGTGTGTGTGTGTGTGTGTGTGTGTGTGCGTGCGTGCGTGCGTCCGTGCGTGCGTGTGTGTGTGTATATGCATGCATGTGATCACTTCTGTGTCCTTTATGAGAAGGTTTGTTGGCAGAGGCGCCAATAGGCACAACAAACACTTACTGGTAAGGTACCTCCTTATGAGCACCTGGAACCTATGGAACCCGTTCTAGTGACTGGCTGGTTCTTCCTTGAGTTTGCTCGCAACAAAGTAAATCTGCATTTCGCTATGATGCCTCTCTAGCTCATGAAACTCCAACAGTCCTTAAAGCTTGAGATTCTCCCCTCTGTTGCAGAGTTTAAGACCTTGATCTCCAACCTTTGTCAATCTAGTTGTTGTGTTTTAATTGATTTGTTATCCTTGCTTTTTGTCTTGTCTTGTTGTCTTATTGTTATGATTTTATATGATGTGTGTATGTACACTCGTTGTGACTGTAAATGAGGGAAACCTCAGTTGCCTTTTGAGTTTAAATAAAGGTTTGAGATAAAAAAAAAAAGAGTGTGTGTGTGTGTGTGTGTGTGTGTGTGTGTGTGTGTGTGTGTGTGTGTGTGTGTGTGTGTGTGTGTGTGTGTGTGTGTGTGTGTGTGTGTGTGTGTGTGTGTGTGTGTGTGTGTGTGTGTGTGTGTGTGTGTGTGTGTGCGTGCGTGCGTGCGTGCGTGCGTGCGTGCGTGCGTGCGTGCGTGCGTGCGTGCGTGCATGCATGTGTGTGTGTGTGTGAGAGTGTCCTATGGCCCTGGTGTACAGGGGGTTTATAGAGCATACTCCTATATGTATACTGTATATATATATGTCAGGCCTGCGATGTTGGGCTTTTGTCGTCCAAACTGACAGGGCAGAAAAACAGGATGCTGGCCTTCCTGAGTGCTGACGGCGTACCGGCCAGGAGGTCACTGGGTCACTGCGATGTTCCCCTGCAGAGGTCGTCTCTGAGAGCCAGTTCCCCCCAGAGCCACACTAAAGACAAACATCCCCCCATGTCCGTGTTTTTACTGGACCAACCCAGTGTGCTGTGACATCACTCTGATGTCAACCTCCATGATGGCGGGGGCTTTCCTGAAACTATCTGATTCAGAGCATGAAATCAGAGATACTTATTTGCTAAATACACTGAATGAAAGTCAAAGTGTATTTGTCACATACACGTTATAAATGTACAATGGCAGTTACATACTTGCCATATTGGCCAAAAACACCTCTCCTGGGCCCTCATTTATCAATGCTGTGTACACAGAGTGTGGGATTTATCAATATGAACGTGTGCTTGAGATTGTGCATACATCTACGCACAGCTCTGACCGTGCGTACATGGCACCAAGCGGTAGAATAGGAAAACTGCAAGAGGCGGAATAAGTCTTCATGCATTTGTTTCAACACCAACGTGTTCGGTATGACCCGTAATTAATTATAGTTAATTGTAAAAAAGCCATATGAGTGTAATTATTGTCAAACCCTATAAATAGCATTTAGAATAGGTCTTTCCGAATGGTCTATTTGCCGAGAGAATATAAGTAGAGTCCTCTATCCGCAACACAAATTGGAGCATGAAACAACGTGCACGAATGCCATCCCCATGCACATTCAAGTCCTCTACACCCAGGGATTCTTCTCAGCGTGAGATTGGAGATTGCTCTGGCATTTCCCAACATCATCGGATCAGGTGTACCCATGTAGCTGTCAAAGCTCCATCAATCAACAAATTCAGTTATGTGAATAGAAAGAGATTCTACTCAATTTACAGATAATCTACAATGCAGATTTGGCTGATACGTTCTGCTGATAATGCAGAGCAGTTCTGTGGGCCTTCGTCTCCATGGAGACGATGTTGAAGACGGATGGCTTATTGGTGAGTGTTACCCATTCAGGCCTAATATTATGGAATTCAATTGTAATGTTATTCCTGGGGTATCTGTAATTAAAATAGTACTTAAATGCAGATGATCGGGGTTATCCACTGAAGCCATAGTTAATGAATCTGACCAACCCCACGATTAAATATTGTTTTTATTAAACAGCTGAATATTATTTTGTGTGTCATGTTCCAAATAAGATTGTTTACAACTAAATGC
The DNA here is from genome assembly GCF_963971535.1 of Notolepis coatsorum. Lineage (NCBI taxonomy): Eukaryota > Metazoa > Chordata > Actinopteri > Aulopiformes > Paralepididae > Notolepis > Notolepis coatsorum. The sequence goes on along the minus strand of NC_140180.1, from coordinate 76,714,552 downwards.
TTTCTACCTTCAACAGCTGAATATTATTTTGTGTGTCATGTTTCCAAATAAGATTGTTTACAACTAAATGCTTTCTACCTTCAATTTGTTCATTAGATGACCTCTGTGATCAATCTCGCTCTCAGTGAAGTTTATCTTTCTGTTACAACTCAGGTAGGTGTGTTGAACCCAAATGCAGTACAGAAGAAAGGTGCGGAGACGGTAGTTGCTCTTCTCACCAAAAACAGTGTTTCCTTTTATTTTTGAAACATCAAGAGCGATACTGGTATTATACAAAAGAAAAACAAACTGAATAATAATTAAACAATAATCAAAAACACGGCAGCCGCATCCTCCAGGCCTGGAGCGACACAACTCTCCGTAGACAGCTACTCACGGTAACGTTAGATGAAGAACTGACAAATGAGAGAATAAACACAAGGCCATTATAAAGAGAGTCAAACACACAGCAGGCGTCAATCAGCAATCAGGACAACCTGGAAGAATAGAGAGGGTGAAATACTCCAGGGTGGCGCTAGTAGCTTTTACTCCTAGGAGAGAGTAAAAGACCCAAACGTTACATCTTTATAGTTCGCTTAGCCATGTTCCACAAACAGGCATGTTCCCATGGGGGTGTCCATTACCATATTTGGTTAATTAGGGGAGGTTCTGTATGCAAATGCTTAGAATAGACGGAAAGAACAATTGGTATTTATCAACATGGAGCGTGCATACGACCTATGCACGCACATTTGATAAATCCTGATTTCTCTGTGCGTAGAGACATTCTAAATTCCATGCGTAGGAACGAAAATAGAACACTTTCTACACA
>NC_140180.1:76608741-76708741 GCF_963971535.1 Notolepis coatsorum | reverse complement strand
AGCTCATTCCCTTTGTTGATGTCTCCACCATGGAAACCACAGGGTCACGCTGACAGCCAGGACAAAGTATATTTGTACTCATGTCACGTCTTCAGCACATGATCTACTGTGATTCTTTATTAGATAAAGTAGCCAAGGTAGACCGTCTGTTCATGTGTCTGTCCTGCGTTAATCCCTCCTCACCCAGCGAACATTCTGATGTCCATTAGCCGTCTATTGGCAGTCGTGCTAGGCCGTCCAGAGAAGACCAGTGTTGTTTCAATGTTGTTTTAATGGTTTAGTTAGATAATAGGAAGAATAAGATGTAAGATGCAGACTGAGAACTGCTTAAAAAATCTGTAAACACTCCAAACGGCATCTTCAAAGTTTCAGGTAAAGACTTCCTATGTCAGAATTTACATTTGGGTTGAATTAATTCATGTCACATAACATGACTGCAGTTGGCCTGGGCTCAGGTTGGCCTGATGCTCGCTGGGTAGTAGGCAAATGTCCTGACCAATACAGCCTAATCTTTAGTTTCACAAATATTAAAGGAACATGCCAACATTATGGGAAATGCGCTTTGTCAGACAAGTAGATCGAAACCAATTTCATCTCTGTGCGTTCAGTAGAAGGCTATCCGTCTGCAAGCTAGCCTAGCTTAGCACAAATTAATGGAAGCGAAGCCTAGTTGTTGGCCAAGAACACCTCTCCCGGAATGTTAAGCTAGGCTAGCTGATCCGTTTTTGCTCTCTCTGTATTAGACTCTGGAGAAGATGGTAAGCGTATTTCTCATAATGTTGGTATGTTCCTTTAAGTAGGCTGAAGGCATATTCATGGTTTTACATGTCCGACATCTTGGTAGGCAAACAACAGGTGATCTTCGCTACATTCAGACTGCAGGCAAAGTGGCCCAAATCTGATATTCTTGCTCATGTGTGACTCAGATCTGGGTTTTCCCCCCATAATAGTGTAAACAGCACAAATCACATGGAATCTGATCTTTTCAATTCTGATTTGGGCTACTTTATATGGTCCTGAATCCGATAGAGGTCTGATATTTTGCATGTTGGATTTAATGAGACTTATGTGTCACTCTAGAATAGATGGACCTTCATCACAATTCTGCACTCAGTGAATACAAACATGGAAGACAGCTGTGATGGAGGTGGTCAGTAGAGGGACAGTGAGGAGTTTACCTTATACGTATTTGACATTATGACATTATCATAACCGGTATGAAAGCATATTGAAAGAAGAAATGGCTCTCTTTCACCTCCTACTCACCCCAATAGCATCTGCTCACGAATTAGCTGGCCGCCACTGCACATCAACTTATAAATTAAACTACAGTATACACGGTGTCCTCCGTGTTTGCGTCCATCTTAATTATTGGCCACATTAAAAAAATTATGTGAAAAGCAAAAAAAAAAAAAAAAAAACAGATCTGAGCAATACATCAGAATTGAGCAGTAAGGCTTGCAGTGTGTGCCGCCTATTCTCGGTCCTCGCTCCACAATGGTGGAACGAACTTCCCACCACAGTTGGGACAGCCGAAACCCGATCCATCTTTCGCCGTCATCTAAAAACACACTTCTTCAATCAATATCTGAAATGAATATAAAAAACGTACTGTCTTATACTATCATGCACTCTACCTAATATACTAATATGTCTTTACTACTCACTGCAGCACCCAAGTTTCAGCACTGTTTGATGAACATTGTTACTCAGTTGTAAGAATTGTACCCTTCCTGCTGACTTGTCGTACAGAACTTGTAAGTCGCTTTGGATAAAATTACAATATATTTACAAAATGTAACATAGCCTTAGCTTAGATGAACTAGCAGGTAATTAACATTAAATGACAACTGTGACCAATGACCTGCAGTATGGCCCCACACTGGTTGGCCAAACACTTCATGAGAACACAAACATACTGGAATCTCTTTGTTGGGTTCTAAGACATTTATCTTAAATCTCACACCTTGGGAGGGACCTGCATCCCCACACAAAAGGCTGTTGTCCCCTTCTCTCCCTCAGGGTGATTCTGATGGCCACCGTGAGGCTCCCACACTCCACCATCTTTAATCCACTCATTTGACCTCTCTCTCGGTGTACTTCAAGTTTCAAGTTTCAAGTTTCAAGTTTCTTTAATAGTTGTCATACAGAAGTACAGAATACTTTTATACAAAATGCTTCTTACTGTTACGCTCCAGTAGGGCTGACCTTCGAAGCTTTTTTTGGCAATTCGAAGCTTCGAAAAAAAAAAAAAAAAAAAAAAAAAAATATTTTTTTTTAATATTTTTTTTTAATTTATTTTTGTATCTTATGTTGTGGGACTTGTACAGCACTTTCGTAAACGTTGTTGTTTTTAAATGTGCTCTATAAATAAAGTGGGTTGGATTAATTAATTAAGTAGCCCCTTTCGTGACTGACGCATCCAACAAGGTTTCACTCGGGTCGGCTGTGTGATTTAATTCAAGGTGGATCGCTGTTGTCGTTTGAACAACTTCAGATTTCATGGGAACTACCAATCCCCCAAATCAAGAATGTTTAAGATGAATGAAGTAAGATTTTGATTATTTGAAATATGGCCTGTGTAGACTAAAGTATGCACAGAATTATGTCAGTCTACAAGGTCCGGATTCTACATGGTCCGGCAATGTAGACCTTGTAGACTCCACTACAGACCAATTATCAGTGAATGTTCATGCATTTTTAAGAAGGGCAACTTCCACAAAAAAACAAAGAACTCACCAAAACATCTCAGTAGCACCTTATCTAAATGTTATATTTCATATATGGAGATTCATATTTATTTATGTATTGCATGCATTTCTACATTTTATTTCCTATTTTGTTTATTCATCCCAGTATCTTTCTTTCTTATGTGTGGAATTCTACAAGGTGCGCGCGCACACACACACACACACACCAGGGTTTCCGTTAGCCGGTAATTACCGGTATTTGACCGGCAAAATCTGTTGATGTCCGACATATTTAATCTCTCCGGTCATAATGTCCGGTGAAAATAATTCCCTCTAAGCACAATTTGATTATTTGAATTGTATTAAAATAGGCTAAAATTAAATAGCCTATGCGATGAACGAAACAACCATTACATTTGTTTCATCGTTGCTTCACCAAGCAGGTCTAATAATGACAACGATGTTGTCAGCGAGAGCTTAGTGCTGGGTTTGCGAGAAGCATGCAGCTGCAGAGCCACATAACCCACCAGCCTTGCCGGCACAGTGCAGTACTCCAATTTAGCCATTGGCAATTCAGCTGTTGGGTGGGGGGCGCTACTGAGCGGTCCCCAGACCGGACCTGAAAACACTGCTGCTCTGCGGGTCTGCAGCTGCATGCGTCTCGCAAATCTAGCAGCAAGCTCCCGCTGACAACATTATTAGACCTGCTTGGTGAAGCAACGATGAAACAAATGTAATGATTGTTTCGTTCATCGCATAGGCTATTTAATTTTAGCCTATTTTAATACAATTCAAATAATCAAATTGTGCTTAGAGGGAATTATTTTCACCGGACATTATGACCAGCACCAAGTCGTTGGGAGGTGGAGATATACACCACGCAAACCCACGATAATGTTGCCGTCTCTCTCTGCCAAATTTATCAGTTCTTCGCTTGATATAATTAATACAAATGTCCAATATAACGGAATTCGTTAGCTCATAAAAATGTGATTATAACAGACTGCTGTTTATTAATGTCGGGCAGACTGCCCACCGACACCTCAAGTCGGCAGCAGCACGAAGTCTTGAGGGACTTATTTTATTTGGAATATATTAATGACTGTATATACGCAAAAGTACACACACACACACACACACACACACACACACACACACACTTACATTTAGTCATTTAGCTGACGCTTTTATCCAAAGCGACTTACAAGTTCTGTACGACAAGACAGCAAGAAGGGTACAACTCTATCAGCTGAGTAACAATGTTCATCAAAGTGTTGCGTGTTACAGTGTAGGTTAGTTTATTAGGACAAGTGCATGACAGTAAGGTTAGTCACGGTTAGATTTTTTTTTTTTTTTTATCATTTCAGATAATGGTTGAAGAAGTGAGTCTTTAGTCGACGGCGAAAGATTGGACGGGATTCGGCTGTCCTAACTGGGATGGGTAGTTCACACACACACACACACACACACACACACACACACACACACACACACACACACACACACACACACACACACACACACACACACACACACACACACACACCTACACACACACACAAATCGAAGTAAAAAAAAAAAATTTGAAAAAATATTTTTTTGAAAAGAAAATTAATATTTTTTATTTATTTTTTCGATTTTTTTTTTAATGTTCGAAGCTTGTGCCATCGAATCGAACATTCGAAGCTTCGAAGCATTTAAGACAGCCCTACGCTCCAGAGACTGTGCAAGACAAGATAAGTATGAAATAAAATAACATAGTAAAATTAGAAGTAAAAAAAATGAGGTCACAGTGTTCAGTTTAGACATATGTACAATGTTCGATGCAGAATAGACGTAGCTGAGTTACCATATAATATACAATACTGTGCAGTGTACTAATATACAATACTATATAGTGCAAGGCAGAATGGGATGAGGTGCAATTTAGGTACAATTTACAGTAGGTGTACGAGTTGTAGTGCAAATCCTTTATCAATAAATATAAAGTGTAAAGTGTGTTTGTGTGATCTAAAGTGTGGAGAGTGGGTGCTGCAGTGTGTTGTTTGTTTGAGTGAGTGTGGGTGTGTGTGCTGTGTGCATTTGCTGGTTGTTGCATAGTGTTTATTGTTCGTTTAGCAGCCTGATGGCCTGGGGATAGAAGCTTCTTCTGAGTCTTTCTGTGCTCGCCTTAAGACTCCGGTATCGCTTGCCTGACCGCAGCAGTTCAAAGAGGCAGTTGTTCGGGTGGCTCGAGTCCTTAATAATTCTCTTAGCCTTCCCCTTGCACCGCTTGTTGTAAATGTTCTGGAGGTTGGGAAGCCCCCCTCCAATTGTGCGTTCGGCTGAACGTGTCACTCTTTGTAGTCTGCTACGGTCTTGTGCAGTGCTATTCCCAAACCAGGAGGTGATGTTGTCGGTCAGGATGCTCTCTATTGTACATGAGTAGAAGTTCCTAAGGATCTTCTGACTGACTTGGAACTTCCTTAGGCGCCTGAGGAAGTAGAGGCGTTGTCGTGCCTTCTTCACAACACTGTCAATGTGTGTGGTCCATGTCAAGTCCTCGGATATGTGGGCTCCGAGGTACTTGAAACTGTTCACTCTCTCAACCGGTGCCCCGTCGATGCTGAGGGGGCTGTAGTCCTTGACCCCCGACCTCCTGAAGTCCACAATCATCTCTTTTGTTTTGCTGACGTTCAGGGAGAGGCAGTTCTCCTGACACCACTGTGACAGGTTCTCTACCTCTTCCAGGTAGGCCCTTTCGTCGTTGGCAGAGATCAGGCCCACCACTACTGTGTCATCAGCAAATTTGATGATGGTGTTGTTGTTCCGCTGTGCTACGCAGTCATGTGTGTACAGGGAGTAGAGGAGGGGGCTCAGAACACAGCCCTGGGGGGCCCCTATGTTGAGCGTGATGGATGAGGAGGTGCAGTTGCCTGCTCTTACCACCTGGGGTCTGCCCGTCAGGAAGTCCAAGACCCACTGGCAGAGGTCATAGTTCAAGCCCAGGTCCCTGAGCTTGGCTATGAGTTTGGAGGGGACTATGGTATTGAATGCTGAGCTGTAGTCGATGAACAGCATTCTCACATAGTTCCCCTGCCTCTTGTCCAGGTGTGATGCTGCTGTGTGCAGCACATGGGCTATGGCGTCCTCCGTGGACCTGTTGGGGCGATATGCAAATTGCAGAGGGTCCAGGTTGATGGGGAGGGAGGAACAGATGTAGCCCTTCACTAGCTTCTCAAAGCACTTCATGGCTATGGAGGTGAGGGCTACAGGGCGGTAGTCGTTGAGGCAAGCGGGCGTAGATTTTTTGGGTACAGGGATGATGGTGGACTTCTTCAGACAGGTGGGGATGACAGCCTGTTCCAAGGACAGGTTGAAGATGTCAGTGAATACCGGGGCCAGTTGGTCGGCACAGACTTTTAGGACGCGGCCGGGGATGCCGTCCGGTCCTGCTGCCTTCCTGATATTCACTTTTTTAAAGATCCGTCTTTGATCCACGTGTCTTACTAATACACCTATATTGATCATGACGATATGGATTAATCCTGTTCCACGACACTATAATTCCTTACACCTTATGACAACTGAAAAGACAACATTTTAATTTAGCAAACAAGTCCTCTCTGGGACAGAGCAGTAATGCAGTGGTAATTAACAGCACTGTTGCAAGGAGCACATACAGTAAACATAGAAGAATGAAGTGGGATGTCTACGAGGGACACGTCTTTATGTCTGTCTCTGAAAATACCATTGTACTCTAGAGCTGTCGCTTTTCCCCCAAATCAGGTTTGAACAAATCCAAAGTAAAAGAGAATTCGTTTTGAAGTCATTCAAACTTTTATGTAATCAGAATCCTCTTTAATCCTGAGGAGTCTGGGTGATTTTCTTTTTTTACACAATATGAAACTACAGGTTCATACCTTCAAAATAAGCCATCAATTGTAAAATTCGAGCCGATAGTTTTCAACCAATGTCCTATGAAACATTCTGTTAACATTCTAACCAAATCTTAGTTCAGGGCTTTGAAAGAATGAAAGACAATTCAGCCATTTGATGAAAGGACTACACTCCCGTAACGGTAACACACCTGGTAACAAAGCTTCCAGTCTGTCGTTCCTTTGCTATTCCAATTACTGTCTTTTGACCCAAAAGGCCCAGAGAGAGTTGTTGATAAAGCTAGTGTGACACACACACAGCCAGCATGTTTATCAGGAGTATATCAGGAGAGAGTTGTTTTTGTGACCAATTCTATACCTTATATTGTATTTTGAAATATATTGTGAATTACAATAATAATAATAATAATAATAATAATAATAATAATAATAATAATAATAATAATAATAATAATAATAATAATAATAATAATAATAGCCATAAGTAGGCTACATGTTTATAGGGTACTTCAGTCTCATCATATTGATTTCTTTGCACAGAAGCAACGCGACTTGAGATGCGAGTGAAATGCTCGCAATAATGTATAGCTGTATAGCTGACATAGATTTAACAATAATTCTGTTTGCAGCTTGATATGATGATTTCATTCCATTTATTTTTGTGGCATAGAGGCTATTGGAATGTTGCAGAAGCAGAGCGACTCGTGCCTTGGTTATCTAGATACAGATGAATTATCGCCTCAGAATAACGTATAAGTGGCTATTTTTACAGTGTCTTTTGGGCAAATAAGTTATTAGAGGCTTCATTTTTTGTGGACGAAAAATACACCAGTCTATAGATATCAATTTTCCCGACATAATGCTACCTGACTCGACAAACTATGTTAGCGACAGTCTCTGCGGGGGTCTGACACCTATTCAATGCACACACACACGCTCTGTCTCTGAGTGTGTGTGTTATGGTTTGTAACCGACCCCAATCGCACAACACAAGACAGGTATGATGGTTTGCCAAGAAACAGATATTTATTGAGAGACAGGGAAAAAGGGCACTGTCCCTTTAAGGGAGAACACAAATACAGGAATATAACAAGAGGGGAAAAACTAGGTGCCTTTAAGAGGCGGGCAGGAAAAGGGAACACTAAGGGAAGGTTAATGAACGCTAGGGGAAACATTAAAGGAACGCTAGGGGAAGGTTAAAGGAACACTAGGGGAAGGTTAAAGGAACAGAGGAACTAGAGACTAGGAGAAGTCGGGAAGGAGAGCTAGGGAACAGGAGAACTGGGGACTAGGAGAACTAGGGACAAGGAACTAGGAGGAACTAGAAGGGGAGAACTTGGGACCAGGAACTAGGTGGAACTAGAAAGGGGAGAACTAGGGACAGAGGGGACTGAGGCCCGCGGAGCCGGAGGCGGGCTGGGGAACAGGGAGGAACTGGGGACAGAGACCCGCGGAGGCGGGCTGGGGACAGGGAGGAACTGGGGACTGGTGGGAAAACATCTGGGCCGCTCTGCAGAACAGAGGAGAGGGTTAATATTCAAAAGGGAACAAACAGAGCAGATGCAGAACAGTCCAAATAAACAGAGTAACAAAGTAATAATATCTTCGTGTGACAAACACACAGGGGGAGAAGTAATGTCCAAAAATACTATCTAAGTGAGAACAAAAACAGAGTGGGAGATGAAATGTCCAAACTACTAACTAAGTGAGAACTAACGGAGGCAATACGCTGGGTGAGTGACATCACAATCAAAACTCACCCAGGCGTATGCGTAATGGTACAGGAACAGCAGCGGGAACGGGGGCAAGAGGCATTACGCTGGGTGAGTGACATCACAATCAAAACTCACCCAGGCGTATGCGTAATGGTACAGGAAACAGCAGCGGGAACGGGGGCAAGAGGCATTACGCTGGGTGAGTGACATCACAATCAAAACTCACCCAGGCGTATGCGTAATGGTACAGGAAACAGCAGCGGGAACGGGGGCAAGAGGCATTACGCTGGGTGAGTGACATCACAATCAAAACTCACCCAGGCGTATGCGTAATGGTACAGGGACAGCAGCGGGGCGAGGGCATCGCCACCGGGTGGCTGGCTGTCCGAGCCGAGGAACAGAGTGCTGGAACAGTGGCGGTGGCGAGGGTGTCGTCCACCGGGTAGCCGACTGTCGGAGCCGAGGAACAGAGTGCTGGAACAGTGGCGGTGGCGAGGGTGTCGTCCACCGGGTAGCCGCTGTCGGAGCCGAGGAACAGAGTGCTGGAACAGCGGCGGTGGCGAGGGTGTCGTCCACCGGGTAGCCGCTGTCGGAGCCGAGGAACAGAGTGCTGGAACAGTGGCGGTGGCGAGGGTGTCGTCCACCGGGTAGCCGCTGTCGGAGCCGAGGAACAGAGTGCTGGAACAGCGGCGGTGGCGAGGGTGTCGTCCACCGGGTAGCCGCTGTCGGAGCCGAGGAACAGAGTGGCGCGCCACACCTTGGTGTGCGCGTCGGAACCGAGAGACGCATCGGGGTGCGTCTGCGAGGAGGAGTGTGCCAAGCACGAGGATCTTTGGAAAATGCGCGTTGGAGACTGGAGAGCGTGCCAAGCCCTTGAAGATGCGCGTTGCGCGCTGGTGACTGGAGAGCGTGCCAAGCCCTTGCAGATGCGCGTTGCGCGCTGGTGACTGGAGAGCGTGCCAAGCCCGAAGGTCTAGGAGATGCGCGTCTGCGCGCTGGTCGGGGGAGCGTGCCAAGCTCGAAGGTCTGAAGTGGAACACTGGAATACCTCCCGTAGAGGATTAGAGAGCGCAGTACAGTGTCTCCCTCCAGGCAAACGGCGACAGGTGGCGAAGGCTTGAGCGCATCTGGCGCGCTGGTCTGGAGTGGAACACTGGAATACCTCCCGTAGAGGATTAGAGAGCGCAGTACAATGTCTCCCTCCAGGCAAACGGCGACGGGTGGCCAAAGCTTGCACCTCGTCTCACGCCGGGCGCTGGTCTGGATGTGCGTCAGGACGACAGCTGCGCGGGGGGTCTGAAGTGGATGACTGGGATGCCTCCCGTGGAAGTCTAGGGAGCGCAGACCAGTCCCACTCTCAGGCAACGGCGACAGCAGGCGAAGGCTGGAGCATACATCTCTACGCCGGAGAATCAATACAGCATAGGCAGAACAGAGGACCTCCCGAAAGAGTCTAGATGTTTGAGAATATGATACGGCATGTTTACAACACGACCCCACGCCGAAACGAGGGGAAGAGCCCTGGTATTTAAAGCCCACAGGGGAACTAATTAGCCTGCCACCACAGGTGCGAGAGGTAATTGATAATAGTCCAGGTGTGGCCACTGAGAGTAAACGAGAGTAAAGAACGAGAGGGTGGGGGCTAGAGAGAGTGAGTAGGGAATTCCTAACAGTAGGCTTAAAGAAGACAGAGAAAGTTGGTGAGCAGCGGACAAAACCTCACAGTACCCCCCCCTCAACGGGAGCCACCTGGCGACCCAAAACAAATACAGACAGAGTGGCAGGGGGCAAAACAAGACAAAAACAAAAGGTACTGGCCAAGCCAGCAGGGGAAGCCACCACAAGAGTGGGGCTAGCAAAAGAAACAGGGTCGCCGAGGGGTAACTAGGGTAGCAGAGGGGCAACAGGAGGAACTGGCCTAGAGGAAACCGGGCCTAGAGGAACCGGGTCAGGAGGAACTGGGTCCAGAGAACTAGTCTAGAGGAACTGAGGGGCAAGCAGGGTAGCTAAGGGGTAACCATGGTAGCACCGGGAAAGGGCTAGCAGAGGGAAAGTTAGCTGCCAGGGCACTGATAGCTACAGGGCCTATGCTAGCTGTAATGCTACATCAACATAGAGGCTGAGCAAGCTGCCGGAGCTAGGCTAGCAGAGGGAAAGGGTAGCTGCCAGGGCACTGATAGCTACAGGGCCTATGCTAGCTGTACTGCTACATCAACATAGAGGCTGCGCTAGCTGCCGAGCTAGGCTAGCAGGGGGAAAGGGTAGCTGCCAAGGCACTGATAGCTACAGGGCCTATGCCAGCTGTACTGCTACATTAACATAGAGGCTGCGCTAGCTGCCGGAGCTAGGCTGGCAGACAGGGCTGGACCAGCATGAGAGAACAAGCTAGCTGGAAGGACAGTCCTAGCTGTGTGAGATAAACTGACCTTGCTAGCTGAAAGGGCAGTCCTAGCAGTGGGAATACTGACCTTGCCAGCTGAAAGGGCAGTCCTAGCAGTGGGAGCAAACTGACCATGCTAGCTGAAGGGGCAGTCCTAGCAGTGGGAGAGAAACTGACCTTGCTAGCTGAAAGGGCAGTCCTAGCAGTGGGAGATAAACTGACCTTGCTAGCTGAAAGGGCAGTCCTAGCAGTGGGGATAAACTGACCATGCTAGCTGAAAGGGCAGTCCTAGCAGTGGGGATAAAACTGACCTTGCTAGCTGAAAGGGCAGTCCTAGCAGTGGGAGATACTACACAAAAAAGTGGAGGCCATGCAGAGGGACCGGGTTAGCTGCTTGGGCCTGGCTAGCTACAGGGCCCATGCCAGCAGCAAGGGCTGCATAAAACATAGAGGCTGTGCTAGCAGCCGGGGCTAAGCTAGCAGACTGGGGCTCTGCTGAGGGACTGGGTTAGCTGCCAGGGCAAGGCTAGCTACAGGGCCTATGCCAGCAGCAAGGGCTGCATAAACATAGAGGCTGTGCTAGCAGCCGGGGCAAGGCTAGCAGACAGGGGCCATGCTGGTAGTAGAGGCCTAACAAGCTGCAGGGGGGTCAACAGGGCTAACAGGGAAGCCAACAGGGCTAACAGGGGAGCTAACAGGCTAACAGGGGAGCTAAACAGGGGAGCTAGAGGGGAACTAGAGGGAACAAGAAAAAAAAGGCAAACTCAACATACACCGTCTGTGCTGGCTGGGGTCGTCGATTTGGTGGGGTCGTACTGTTATGGTTTGTAACCGACCCCAATCGCACAACACAAGACAGGTATGATGGTTTGCCAAGAAACAGATATTTATTGAGAGACAGGGAAAAAGGGCACTGTCCCTTTAAGGGAGAACACAAATACAGGAATATAACAAGAGGGGAAAAACTAGGTGCCTTTAAGAGGCGGGCAGGAAAAGGGAACACTAAGGGAAGGTTAATGAACGCTAGGGGAAACATTAAAGGAACGCTAGGGGAAGGTTAAAGGAACACTAGGGGAAGGTTAAAGGAACAGAGGAACTAGAGACTAGGAGAAGTCGGGAAGGAGAGCTAGGGAACAGGAGAACTGGGGACTAGGAGAACTAGGGACAAGGAACTAGGAGGAACTAGAAGGGGAGAACTTGGGACCAGGAACTAGGTGGAACTAGAAAGGGGAGAACTAGGGACAGAGGGGACTGAGGCCCGCGGAGCCGGAGGCGGGCTGGGGAACAGGGAGGAACTGGGGACAGAGACCCGCGGAGGCGGGCTGGGGACAGGGAGGAACTGGGGACTGGTGGGAAAACATCTGGGCCGCTCTGCAGAACAGAGGAGAGGGTTAATATTCAAAAGGGAACAAACAGAGCAGATGCAGAACAGTCCAAATAAACAGAGTAACAAAGTAATAATATCTTCGTGTGACAAACACACAGGGGGAGAAGTAATGTCCAAAAATACTATCTAAGTGAGAACAAAAACAGAGTGGGAGATGAAATGTCCAAACTACTAACTAAGTGAGAACTAACGGAGGCAATACGCTGGGTGAGTGACATCACAATCAAAACTCACCCAGGCGTATGCGTAATGGTACAGGAACAGCAGCGGGAACGGGGGCAAGAGGCATTACGCTGGGTGAGTGACATCACAATCAAAACTCACCCAGGCGTATGCGTAATGGTACAGGAAACAGCAGCGGGAACGGGGGCAAGAGGCATTACGCTGGGTGAGTGACATCACAATCAAAACTCACCCAGGCGTATGCGTAATGGTACAGGAAACAGCAGCGGGAACGGGGGCAAGAGGCATTACGCTGGGTGAGTGACATCACAATCAAAACTCACCCAGGCGTATGCGTAATGGTACAGGGACAGCAGCGGGGCGAGGGCATCGCCACCGGGTGGCTGGCTGTCCGAGCCGAGGAACAGAGTGCTGGAACAGTGGCGGTGGCGAGGGTGTCGTCCACCGGGTAGCCGACTGTCGGAGCCGAGGAACAGAGTGCTGGAACAGTGGCGGTGGCGAGGGTGTCGTCCACCGGGTAGCCGCTGTCGGAGCCGAGGAACAGAGTGCTGGAACAGCGGCGGTGGCGAGGGTGTCGTCCACCGGGTAGCCGCTGTCGGAGCCGAGGAACAGAGTGCTGGAACAGTGGCGGTGGCGAGGGTGTCGTCCACCGGGTAGCCGCTGTCGGAGCCGAGGAACAGAGTGCTGGAACAGCGGCGGTGGCGAGGGTGTCGTCCACCGGGTAGCCGCTGTCGGAGCCGAGGAACAGAGTGGCGCGCCACACCTTGGTGTGCGCGTCGGAACCGAGAGACGCATCGGGGTGCGTCTGCGAGGAGGAGTGTGCCAAGCACGAGGATCTTTGGAAAATGCGCGTTGGAGACTGGAGAGCGTGCCAAGCCCTTGAAGATGCGCGTTGCGCGCTGGTGACTGGAGAGCGTGCCAAGCCCTTGCAGATGCGCGTTGCGCGCTGGTGACTGGAGAGCGTGCCAAGCCCGAAGGTCTAGGAGATGCGCGTCTGCGCGCTGGTCGGGGGAGCGTGCCAAGCTCGAAGGTCTGAAGTGGAACACTGGAATACCTCCCGTAGAGGATTAGAGAGCGCAGTACAGTGTCTCCCTCCAGGCAAACGGCGACAGGTGGCGAAGGCTTGAGCGCATCTGGCGCGCTGGTCTGGAGTGGAACACTGGAATACCTCCCGTAGAGGATTAGAGAGCGCAGTACAATGTCTCCCTCCAGGCAAACGGCGACGGGTGGCCAAAGCTTGCACCTCGTCTCACGCCGGGCGCTGGTCTGGATGTGCGTCAGGACGACAGCTGCGCGGGGGGTCTGAAGTGGATGACTGGGATGCCTCCCGTGGAAGTCTAGGGAGCGCAGACCAGTCCCACTCTCAGGCAACGGCGACAGCAGGCGAAGGCTGGAGCATACATCTCTACGCCGGAGAATCAATACAGCATAGGCAGAACAGAGGACCTCCCGAAAGAGTCTAGATGTTTGAGAATATGATACGGCATGTTTACAACACAACCCCACGCCGAAACGAGGGGAAGAGCCCTGGTATTTAAAGCCCACAGGGGAACTAATTAGCCTGCCACCACAGGTGCGAGAGGTAATTGATAATAGTCCAGGTGTGGCCACTGAGAGTAAACGAGAGTAAAGAACGAGAGGGTGGGGGCTAGAGAGAGTGAGTAGGGAATTCCTAACAGTAGGCTTAAAGAAGACAGAGAAAGTTGGTGAGCAGCGGACAAAACCTCACAGTGTGTGCGTCTATGTGCGTGTATGTGACGTAGTATAGTTATCTGGAGAACCGGGATAATTCAGCCATATAATCTAGCAAGTAGGGCTGCAACGATTAGTCGACATAATCGACAACGTCGATTATAAAAAATCGTCGATGAGGAATTGTTGCGTCGATTAGTCATTAAAAAAAATTTAATTAAAAATTATTATAATTTTTATTTTATTAAATTTTTTATTTATTTTTTGCACTACCTATCTTTGTGAAAGTGGCTTCTCAGCTCTGGTCCAGCCTGCTGAAGACTTCTTAGCTTAACATAACAGACCGACAGTAAGTTTGGGGGAACTAATGGAATAACTGGGGATGTTGTTTGGTCCTGACAAGAGTCTCAAAGCAACTCTGAGGTCATGCTCAATGTCCAATCTGTTCCTCTGCTCTGTCTTCAGCTGGACCAGAGCTGAGAAGCCACTTTCACAAAGATAGGTAGTGCAAAAAAAAAAAAAAAAAAAAACATTATATATATTTTTATTTATTTATTATATATATATATTTTTTTTATATAATTGTTTTTCGATTAGTCGACTAATCGAAAAAAATAATCGACAGATTAGTCGACTACCAAAATAGTCATTAGTTGCAGCCCTACTAGCAAGAATTAAACCTATTTACAAGTCATATTAAGTTTTGCAAATAAGGAAACAGATGTAGAACGGTTCAAAGCACTCAAAAATGCCATTTCTCTATTTTGACCGATTTCTGAGAAATCCTCTCTGCGATTGTCACACCTTTGTTCTACCGCATGCGGGAGCAAACGGGAGTCCCGACCCCAGAGGGTAACCCACCCAGCCCCATGCCCTTTCATAATCGCAAGCAAAACAATGAACATCATCGTTCTAGATAGTTGTAATTGCGTATTGGAATATTGGTATATGGAAAATGAGTCAGACAAGAAGATAGATACCAATTTCCTCTGTGTGTTCAGTAGAAAGCTATCCGACTGGAAGCTAGCCTAGCTTAGCATAAATCAATGGAAGCGGATATGGCTAGCTTGCAGCCGGATTGCTTTCTACTGAACACACAGAGATGAAATTGTTATTTATTCTTTAACATTTTGATCGATAGTTCGATATATTCGGGAAAGAAGTGACAGTCCTATTGTGTACACACATCCCCGTGTTTGCTCATTGTACAGTAATTCCCAGTGATGACACAGTAGAATATGTCAAAAGATGGGTGGTGTAGGGTTCATATGAGACTCTTTAGCTCTGACCCTGTCCCGAAAAGACTGATGTCTCAGTCTGACAAGTAAGCTAGGGTGACCAAACGTCCTCTTTTGCTGCCCGGACATGTCGACTTTTCACACCCTGTCTGGGGCGTGCGGTGGGGTGGCGTCCTTTCACTAAAAGGCAAGGTATGGCGAGGAGGGGGGGGGGGGGGGGGTTGGTTAAGGTGGATTTGGTGGATTTTTTTTGTCAAATCAGTTGTGCAATAGTCACTTTTGGTGAGTTGTTTCTATACAATTCAGTTATATGACATTTAGGTATGACACAGGACTACACAAGCATTTTTAGTATAGAAATGTGTCAACAGACTAAAGCAGGGAACCACAATATTTTGCATACGAATTATGCAGAATGTAATATCATAACTGTCTATTACTTTTCTTGCAATTGAGCCAATTTTCCTTAGGTACGGTTTTGAGGTGTGTGTTCAACAGAATGTAGTATCAAAAACACATTCACAAAAAGTATGGGTTACTGAATGCTGAACTGCACTATTATAATCACTAAGCCAGACCTTACCTGTGTCCCTGTATCACTTGTCTCTGCTGCCCTTTGATAAAAAAAACTTCCCTATGTCCATTTTCCTTTTTTTTTGGGCATATTTCAGTTAGTCACAGTAAAAGTCACCTAGTAAAAGTGAGATAATTGACAATATCAAAACATGCTAGGGCTGTACCGAATAGTTCGAAGCTTCGTTCATAATGTTGACATTCAAATTCTAAATCAACATAAAAAAAATGTAATTTTTTTTTTTTTTACATTTTTATTTGCCAAGGTATGGCGAGTGCCATACCTTGCCATACCAAATGGACGCCCCTGGGTGGGGTTTTCTAAATTCATGAAAATGTCCAGTTTTCATTGTTTTTAACGGGACCATTAACAATTTCAGCGCCAGCCGTTTTATCCATCCTTGTAGTCAATGGGCCATGCTTTAAAAGATAGGGATTTTCACTGTGCGTCACGATGTTTGCAGGGCTATATCTATATTCTATATTATAGCTATGGAGACAACTATGGCTCATTTGACAGTCCCTATCTATCGTCCAACATGTAAAAAAGAATAAATTTGTTCATGTATACGTTCGTGTGTTATCCCGTGGTGAATATTGTATAGTTTCAGAGTGATCCTGGCTAAATCCTGGAAGCTGAGTTATGGAGCACTATGTGAATTTAGCAAAAGTTGTTCGCTTTTCTCGCCTGGACGCGCTACTGTTTCCAAATCAAAGATATATAATAGGTATTATGTTTCATCATGAATGCATCAAAGGGGGGTGGGGGGGTGTTGCTTTTTGATGCTCTGATTGCCAGCAACGGCATTTGTTTTGAATACTACAGACGTTGATCGGCTGGATCGATGTGAAATCATTGTAGGATCACGGTGGAATTGACGTCAGATAGTCCTTACCTTTGATCAGGGTTATTCCAAAAATAATATTCCAATTGTCTGATCGCGATTTCCAGTATTGATGTCCATCGGGTCCCACACAAGATATGCCTCAAGTGTGCTGAACGCGTTTCAAAGTGCTCGGATGAAGCGATTCACTTGGCTTGGTCTAAATTCTCCGCCCGGACGACATTAGATATGACACACAGTCTGGAACAGGGTTTCAAATGGTAGGCGATACAGCCACCTAGCAGGATCTGGCCGGTATTGCACTCGCTGGGTCTCAGTATGTCTTTCAACAATAACATAGAGGTCCGTGAGACTGTATAGAATATTATAGAATAAAAAAATTGAATAAAAGAAAAAACGATGAAAGCGATCGAAAACCTGACTATACTCAGGTTTTGGCGCTCAAAGTTTGGCGAGATAACCCGACTATAGTCGTGGTTGGCCGTGAATGAGTTACGCATGTACTTAAATGGGAGACAAATGGGAGGCGGAGTGCAACGCACGCAAAGCTTGACCATAATGTTTCTGTATCTAATATAGGAGATCTCAAAGCTCACATGGACACTGAAAAATATTAAAAATAAAGCTGTGCGAGGTGAGAGTTTGATGGCAAAGTTGACCAAATTGATTGAAGTATGCATCTATACAGAGAGAAAGAAAATAATTGAAAACCTCAAAATTATGTTTTTGTTTGATTTATGATGACATAAGATGCATGATACAATCATTCTAAGGATTATGTGTGTAATAAATTCGTTTTGTACAGTAATTGCAAGTTATGCAAATGTAAAACAAATCTAAAACTGCATAGTGCACTTTTAAATCAGTATCTTTGTGAGGTTACTGTTTTATAATTTACATTACATTGAAAAGATACAAAGATATATTTTTTAAAGCTGGATTTTCTAATACAGAAGAGGTATTATTTAGAACATGAATTCATATTTTCTGGGTTATTTATTTTGTCCAGTAAGACATGAAAAGAGCTATTATTTAGTTATAGATAGATTTTAAAGTTATTTTCGTACCATTGAGATTTGTCAGAGAGATTACTTTAGGCATAATAAAGCATGTTGAGTAAGTTTGGTTATAGAGAGATATTATTTTGTTATATAAAATAATATAAATAATAATTTTCTATCTATACAGAGGAGGCATACTTTAAATATATAAAAATGACAAGGCATCTTTGAGTAAACTTTGAGTATCATTTAAGTATCTTGAGGCTGGGGGTGAGTGTCCTCTTTTTTGTAAATCACAATATGGTCACCTACCTATCATAAATGAATGGAAGTGGATACGGAACACTAGCCTAGCTTAAAAATCCAGGAGAGGTGTTTTTTGGCCAACAGCTATGCTAGCTGGTCCGTATCCGCATTTCCCATAATGTTCCCTTTAAAATACAAGCATTATCCTTCCATAGCTACAAAGCCATGACCGGTCTACAATTACACATAGCCCTCTATCCAATCTCTTTCCCCACATGACTGGCCCAGATGCGATAGCGATCTCCGTGGCGACCTAAGAGAAGACGATGAAATTGTCCTAGTAGACTCATTGCAGCTCTCTGTTTCCATTCTAATGGTCCAAGGGTAGGATTGTGTTAGAATGAGTTGTCCCTTGATGTGCGCTAACAGCCAACTCCTATCCTGTGTGACCTTGTAGCCTGTCCCTGTGTGGCATTGCCTTACAGCGGCTCAGCAATACAAGGTCTCTCTAGGCAGTGCACGCAGAGGCCGGGGTGGCACACACGTGCGCACGCACACACACACACACACACACACACACACACACACACACACACACACACACACACACACACACACACACACACACACACACACACACACACACACACACACACACACACACACACACACACACACACATGAATGAATGACACACACACACACACATGAATGAATGACACACACACACACATGAATGAATGACACACACACAAATACTGTACATATTTTCACTGACCAATACGCAACAAATAAGGAAAGTTGCCCCCACACTCTCATACCATTAGCAGAAAGTGCTTTGTGTATTCATAGTGGGCAGCGAGAGAGAGAGAGAGAGAGGCAGAGAGTGGTGGGAGGAAGAGATGGAGACAGCGAGACACAGACGCATAACAAAGACGGAACGAGACAGAGACAGAAACAGACTGAGCGATAAGGTTAGCGAGAGGAGACGGAGACGGACAGAGACACAAGGTTAGCGAGAGGAGAGAAGAGACACAGTGTACCAGATACACGTGTTGTGGAAACAGAAAGAGAGATATAAAGAGTGTGTGTGTGTGTGTGTGTGTGTGTGTGTGTGTGTGTATCAGAGTGTGAGTAGAGGACAGGAAAGGGAAAACAGAGAAGGGGAAGGGAAGAGGGACTATCCATTGGAGAGGAAGAGAGAGAGGGAGGGAGAGAGAGAGAGAGAGGGAGAGAGAGAGAGGCATTAAAGATACCAGGAGAGCGGATGGGATGGCATTGATCTGTGGGAGCTGCCAGGTCCTGGGCCGCATGGCGTCTTGCTGCTGCAGACCCCTCCTCGACTCTTCCTGCTGTGGACCCGTCATCAAACTGTGCCTCTCCTTCTTCACAGGTCGGTCCCAGCCTGCCGCACTGCCGTGACACAGGACCGGTACTCTTAAGATAGACAGGACTGTAGATCTACAGTGCATACAGTAGGCGACATGGGTAACAGGCTTAGCCGTGAAGGTAAAAAGGCACAGCGTACCGGTAACGTAGCAGTCTTGAGTGTGCTTGTGTGGCGTCGGCCGGTCAGCCCTGTATGTTGTGGATACCGCAGCAGTCTTCAGTGTATCGTCGTCTCGTATTGTGCTGATGTGTTTTGTGCACGATTATTGGATTGTTCCTTGTCCAGAGTGCTTTGCCAAGAGGTAATAACAGCTGTGTTGTGTATTGTGTACTGTTGTGTATGTGTACTGACAAAAAAGTAGGGAAATAAAAGTTTTGGTGTTCAGTGTGCTTGAGTCCCTGTGTTGGTGTCTGGATGTGTGTCTCACAGTGCGATGTGTGACTGTCCTCTTGTCCCGGGGAGTGCAGCTTGTCTGTCTGCCCGTGTTGGTGTCTGGATGTGTGTCTCGCAGTGTGTGACTGTGCTCTTGTCCAGTGCTCAGGGGCAGGGCAGCAGCATGTAGGTGGTTGTTTGGCATGATGTCAGTGCAGCTGTGTGTCTACGCCGCTGGCCTCTGTGTGGCCTCCGCACCCCCCCCCCCCCCCTACCTTCCCATGTTAACTCTTACAATGACCCATGACTCCGTCTCCGAGTTTCTATTATAACCCCTGCTGTGCTCATTGTTTGCCCCCTCGTGATCTCAAATGCCTGCCCTTCCTCTTAAAGGAACACGCCAACATTGGGGGAAATAGGCTTCTACCATCTTCCCCAGAGTCAGGCAAGAAGATAGATACCAATTGTTTCCTCTCTGTGTGTTCAGTAGAAAGCTATCCGGTCTGCAAACTACAGTAGCCTAGCTTAGCACAAATGAATGGAAGCGGATACAGACCACTAGCGTAGCTGTTGGTCAAAAACTCCTCTCCCAGAGTTTTAAGCTAGGCTAGTGGTCCGTATCCGCTTCCATTCATTTGTGCTAAACTAGGCTAGCTTGTAGCTGGATAGCTTTCTACTGAACACAGAGAGGAAATTGGTATCTATCTTCTTGACTCTGGAGAAGACGGTAAGCGCATTTCACATAATGCTGGCGTGTTCCTTTAACCCTCCCTTATTATGGATATTTCTTGTTGTAGGCTACCACAAGGACACATCCTACCTTGTCTTTGAATTAATTGATTAAAAAATATAATCGATTTGAGGAGAAAAGAAAGAGCAATTTCAATGTTACATTTCAACAAATCATGTTGTGTTGTTGTGGTGTGACACCAATCTCCTTCCCCCCTACACAATTATATCATGTTGTGTTGTTGTGGTGTGACACCAATCTCCTTCCCCCCTACACAGATATATCTCCCGCTGAGCTGGATGCTCTCTGGAGGGAACCCCCGTACACTCTGGGCGGAACCAATGAACACTTCTCAGGAAATGACATCATGACTCAAGGTACAGTGTGCAGCTCGCAGCGCACCCACGGTGCTGTAGAGAGTGTCTCAGTCTCAGTCAATTAGAAATTATATTGTTATAGGGACCAATCACTAGCATGTAGTCTAAACACAACAGGGCTAATTTGAGCTGAAGTCACGTGGTCTGCTGGTGGCCCACGGGGCTGAGGAAGTCTTTGGGACATCCTCCCTTCACAATGGGATACACCAGGGGGGGGAGGCCAGGCCGTCGCTATTCCACTTCAATAGCATGTTATTATGTACCATCTGGTTGATATTTATAGGTGCAAAGTAATGAAGATCCTGTTCATGTACAGAGGTAAACACAAAGTACACCCACTAACCTGATAGAATCCACAAACACAGGGTGGAACACCAATAACCATATTGAGTTTTGCTCCCGTGTCATTCTGTATCGTCTCTAGCACTGAGTTCTCCAAGACAATCTTGATCTTGTTTTATAGAGTGGCACTGTTTTAACAGCCCTACTGTTTACAGTTTCAGTGCAACTATGTGTGCCGTCATTACAGGCCAGTATTAATTAATCGATGCAGTGACGCCAAGTATAGATTTCTATTATTATTATTATTATTATTATTATTATTATTATTATTATTATTATTATTATTATTATTATTATTATTATTATTATTATTATTATTATTATTATATTATTATTATTATTATTATTATTATTATTATTATTATTATTATTATTATTATTATTATTATTATTATTATTATTATTATTATTATTATTATTATTATTATTATTATTATTTTATTATTATATTATTATTATTATTATTATTATTATTATTATTATTATTATTATTATTATTATTATTATTATTATTATTATTATTATTATTATTATTATTATTATTATTATTATTACTATTATTATTATTATTATTATTATTTGTATTCTTTTTTGGGGGGGGCTTGACAATCCCACTTTACTGCAATAAAAAGGTTTGGAATGGTGGTGCGGTCAGGTGGCGTAGCGGAGATTGCGTTCGTCACCAACACCGGAGACGCTGGATTCGCTTGTTCGAATCCAGCTCACAGCTCCGGCGTTGTCACCAGCTTGGCTAGCCGTTCACACTAATACAATTGGCTGTATTAGAGGGTGGGAAAGCTGGCGGGGTGGGTCCGGGTCGTTGTAAACAGCGACTCCTACAGTTCGGTCGGGGCGCCTGCTCAGCGCGGATAGGATCTAAGGGGGGTAGTGTGATCCTTCCACACGTTACACCCTCTCAGTGAGAGTCCGCGCTGCCAGGTGAAAAGAAGCGGTTGATTGGCTAGACGTGTGTCGGAGGAAGCACGTGATAGCCTCCACTCTCCCAGACCGACTGTGGGGGGTAAGTGCGCAGCGACCAGGAAGGGGATTGGGAATTGGCATAACGACTAACATTGGGATGGGAGAAAATCGGAGGAAGAAGGAGGGGGAAAAAAGATTAAAAAAAAATAAATAAAAAAAAGGTTTGGAATGAGGTGAACAGACTGAACACGTTATCTTTATTAGATAAAACAGATGATGTATATATATTTTTATTGCAGATGTTTACAAAGTTTTCCGTTGGGGACATAATTTGCAGTTGAAAACAGGTAATAAATCACAATATATCGGTATATTGTGATAATTCAATATTGTGACTTTAGTATCGCGATAATGGTGATTCTGGTGATTCTCAGCCCGAGTCTTAAGGCCTCTACATGCTACAGCAACTTCAAAGCAACTTCAACACAACATCAGCGCGATTTCAGCGCGGTTGTTGTTTAGGGTCTTGTAGACTGTGTTGCTTGGACGTTGTGTACATGTCCCCAGAATCTAATCTGAACAACCGTTGCATTGATATTTAGGGATGTCCCGATCGCCTTTTTTTGCTCCTGATCCGATCCCGATCATGTTATTTTAAATATCTACCGATCCCGATCGTTCCCGATCCGATCTTTCACATTAGTAATCAATTTTGACGCATTTTTGTCAGAAACTGGCGGAGCAAGACAAGCCCCTCTGTTGCCTATGGGGCGCGAGCGCGGCAGCTCTTGTTATTACATTCACCCTGAGAAATGTGCTTCATGAGAAATATTAAAAGTTTCAATATATGTTTGCACATTAGTATACATTCAGTGTTCGACTTACGGTCTGAAACGCAGACGATAATCCTCAGTCACAGCAAACAATTGACGTTATCCAGGTGAAAAGTTAGTCTGAAAACTCCGCCTCCAGCCTGCTGCTTCATGAGTTTTTCCTCCACACGGAATGTCCTCCTTGCAAACATTGCAATTGCTGTTGGACTGGCTTGACTTTCTATTTTAAAATGCTTAGTTCCAAACCTCTAGCTGCTCAAGTCAGTGGATAACCGTGTTTCGGGAGCGACGTGTTGTTGTGATGTAAATTAAAGGGAATGTGTTTGTTGCAACGGTGTAAATTAAAGGGAATGTGTTAACTTTGTTGTGGACAATTATTCTGCTCTGTGTGACAATAAATACATTAATGATATATTATATGTAATTTAAAACCAAAACTAAGGCCTCCGTATGAGTTTAAGACGTGAACATGGTCATGTTTGTTGAATAAAAAAATAAATCTTTTTTTGACTGCCGATTTTTATTAAAAAAAAAATCCCGATCCCGATCCTCTGAAAAGCATGTGATCGGCGCCGATCCTGATCACGTGATCGGATCGGGACATCCCTATTGATATTGCCTAGCAGTGATTGGTTGGTTAGTGAATGGGGGCGGGGCTGTCATAGAATAATATTGGTCTCGCAGAGAATACCATCCGCCATTGTTGTAGCCAGCCAGCGTTGATGCTAAATAATTAGCGTCACATAGCTGGCCTTTTTCTGAAAACCCAAGCACATATTGTTCCATAGCATACGCCTTCAGTTGATCATGACAAATCCTCTCTTACCTTGACGATTAAAAAGCCTCCATAATTTAGTAAATAAAGCTGTAGCCAGCCAGCTAGCATTGGTGCTATACAAAATGCTATCCACATTAGCTACATAGCTAACCAACTAAATACAATGGTATCCTGAGGTAACTTTAACGTTAAATACAACGTTTGCTAGTCGAAATGACTGGACACACACAGGGACAAGTTAAACATCAATCAATTAATTTATTCCAATAGCTGCATGTGAGCCGAGGTCCTCTCCATTGGAAACTATTGACGTTACGGTAACGTTAGCTCGAAAAGCACAGAAAGTTAAGCTGCTAGCAACAGACACTATAACACTTCCGGTCGGGGGATTTCAAAATAAAAGAGCGACGTCTAAAATCACCGGAAATACGTTTATTTTGTACATTATCTAACGTTAACACGAACCTAAACTAACTTTAGTTAAACTAACTTTGCGCGTCGATGTTGCAGAAGCATAAAGGCAGAGTGTCTAAAACACCGTTGCTTTGTCGATGTTGTGTTGCAGTTGCTTTGAAGTTTCTGTAGCATGCAGAGGCCTTTAATCACTAGAGGAATGCCTCGACACAGTACACTGCTGCATTCCGTATTCCCCTCTGCTCTCCTCCACATCGCCTGTGGTGCTTTTTTCCTATTGCTATGTTTTTAGTGAGTTTTTCCTTACCTTCGCTGGGGTATTTCTGGGAGTGTTCCATTTATTTTGGATTTTATGGTGGTTTTTGTTTAAAGAAGACTTGTCCAGCCTATGTCCAACCTTGTGATTTCGGACTTTACAAATACATTTGATTTGATTAGCTCCTGGTGTAGAATAAGATCAAACGATGCACTCAACTTGACCCCTTGCCTCTTCCATTGATTTTGTTTCCGTTCCTCAGGGTTAGGAGACGAGGAGGAGGAGGTGGTGTCGGGGGTGGAGTCGGGGGAAGGAGGAGCGGAGACAGAAAGTTACTGGAAGAGGAAGGAAGCCTTCGTCAGAGGAAGTACAGTGTCACTGGGAACTGGAGAGAGATGCTCCACAGGTAGGGGAGAACGGGGATAGTTGTCACACTTTTTACTCTAGTGTGAATTGCTCATCATCAAAACATCTTTCAATAGTCATTCCTACATTAAATTGAAGCTTAAGATGTTTGCTTGAAATGTGTATCCCTCTCATTTTCCAACGTATTGTAACAAAGAGTTAATCACCTATCAAAGACACGCTGACACATTGTGACAACCAACCCCCATCATGGGGGATGGGGGGGGGGGGTGTACTCTCAATGAAAATGTGTTATTTTATATGTTTTTCAGAGAAAATGAGTGAAGGTCAATGAGTCTAAGGTACAAAAGATTCAAATAAAATAAAATAATTATATAATTTCTCTTTTAGTAAACATTTAAAACGGGTCCCACAGAACAGAACACCCACACAAGGGTTAAGCTTTCAAATATTGATTTTGAAGGCAGTGACTGAAGCTACGAAGCAGTCTGGTCACCCCCCCCCCCCCCCCCCCCCCCCCCCCCCCCCCTCTGCTACCTACTCAGCGACTTCATCACTCACTCTCTCTCCTCAGGTTCTCCAGTGGCTTCCTCTCAAATGGCTCTAAATGGAAATCTCAGAGGCATATTGGCATCTCTATTCCAAGAGAGAGTCTGCATTCTGCTCACAATGCATCGTCTCGGGACACTAGCTCACTTAGGAGGATGTTTATTATGAACTTTTAAAAAGTAGGGAATAGAGGCCTTTCACAGTTTGTCCTACTGTACACATTTGAACAAACAACAGTTGCTATGTGTTGATATTATAGAGTATTTAATTTCAAACATTGATTTAAACTCGAAAAGGCAACTGAGGTTTCCCTCATTTACAGTCACGTCAAGTTTGCATACATACATACATAAGCAAAATAAGCATATAAAATAGTTTTCCTTGCTTTTTGCCTCGTCTTGTTGTCTCATTGTTATGAGTTTATATGCTGTGTGATTTTAAGATAAGATATTCCTTTCTTGACGCAATAAAGGAATATCTTATCTTAAAATCCCACAGCATATAAAATCATAACAATGAGACAACAAGACAAGAAAACAAATCAATTAAAACAAGTACAACTTGATTGACAAAGGTTGGAGATCAAGGTTTTAAACTCTGCAACAGAGTGGAGAATCTCATGCTTTAAGGACTGTTGGAGTTCATTCCATGAGAGGGCATCATATCAAAATGCAGATTTACCCTGTTCCGAGCAAACTCGAGGGACCTTAAGGATCAGCCAGTCACTAGAACGGGTTCCATAGGTTCCAAAATTCCATTCCAATAATGATGTAATATAATAAGGAGATAGCTTACCAGTAAGGACCTTACAAATGAAGAAATATACAACAACACAATTAATAAAGTGGATTATTATTTAAAAACACATTGTGTTTTTTCAATGTTTTGTTTTACCTACTCTACCACCACACAGAAACACACTTTTCCTTTGAAAGTGGTTACCAATGGTGGTTACAGGCCATGTTGGACGGGAGATACCTACACAAACGTTCTGTGCCAGGCCTCTAGTGACGCCCAGTCCTCTCTTCTACCCAGCTGATCTTCACTGGTTATTTCACAGAGAATCTGTCTATAACTCTTGTGGATTCACACAAAGAATCACACCAGTTTGATTAATGATAGGGTTCCCTTCCTGGGGTCTAGATATCGTGCTGGTGTTCAGTGGACGGCGGCGGTCAAGTGTGGTTCCTGACCGGGGCCTACAGGAGGCGCTGCGCACGCGACTGAGAGTGGTGGAGAGCAACAGCCAGGACGTCATCCAGCTCTTCAAGGTCACTTTCACTAGCTATTAAGATATGATACATATATTAGATTAGATTACATTGTATTGTCATCGTACAGCACAAATACAGTACAACGGAAATAAGTGGGCATCTAACCAGAGTGCAAAGTGACAGTAAAGTGCATTGCAATATACAGTGTAATATGTGGAGTATATATGATGAAGCTACGGAGTAAATATGCTGAGCTAATGTATGTACAGTATTATTATATACACTGGTACAAGTATGAATTCACCATACTAGCCAGTGGTGTAACTGATAGGAGACTAGAGGTATGGAATATATACAGATTAAGGCTGTCAATCGATTAAAATATTTAATCTGATTAATCGCATGATTGTCCATAGTTAACTCATGATTCATGAACCCTTTCACTGCCGCACTACCAAACGGTTAACCCTTTCACTGCGACAATACACAGAAGGTTAACCCTTTCACTGCCACATGACAGCCGGTCGACCGTCGGATGTGTGATAGTAAAGGGTTAACCTTCTGTCGTGTGGCAGTGAAATGGTTAATCGCATATTTTTTATCTGTTCTTAATTTAAACAGATCTTTTTCAAGTTTTAATACTCTATCAACATGAGCGTCAACAAATGCTTGCTTTATGCAGCCATTTAACACCGTTGATGACCCTCATGCATTGCAAATTTGCATCAAATTCAAAACAGAGTGATGCATAAAATAACTTAAAAGGAAATAATAATTTAAAACAATGAATAAAGTGTGCATGAAATAATAGGGAAAAGAAAACGTTAGGAACTTGTTACATTCACCCACACAAGGGCTGAGAACTCACACTAGTAAAGTCTAGTAAAAAAAAAAAAAAAAAAAAAAAGGGTAAAAGAAAAACAAAATGACAGATATAGATACATGTATATACTGTGAAATATAATATGATATGACACAATGTTATACCTTCAGATAAGATACTATATGAGTTGATGCAATATAATGTTATATGACATGAATATTTTTAGGTCAGCGCAAAGAAACTTGAACTTGAACTTGAAACACATCTAATAAATGAAACACATCTAATAAAAACAGTAGGCTATTTAACATAAAATCCAAAACACCATTTCTGTGCAGGACCTGTCCGCCCGTCTGGTTTCTGTCCATGCTGAGAAGGACAGCTTTGTCCTCACCTTCAAGACCGTGGAGGAGATCTGGAAGTTTTCGACCTACCTGGCTTTAGGTACAGTCTGGCTGAGCTGCATCATAACAAACATGGCCTTTACAGTCACAACTGTGTATTGTGTTCTATGGAAGCAGTGACTTTGGAGTGAGCCTTTAGCCAGGGACCTGACTTGTTTTATATTGACGGCCATGTTGGAAGTGTTTATTTATACTTTCACATGCTGTCCTCTGGGTGGACTGCATCTTGTGATGTGTTTTCATTTATTGCTTGCCCAAATAAAACCACACCCTGCCATACCATACCATACCATACCATACCATACCATACCATACCATACCATACCATACCATACCATACCATACCATACCATACCATACCATACTATACCATACCATACCATACATTTACATTTACATTTAGTCATTTAGCTGACGCTTTTATCCAAAGTTATACAAGTTCTGTACGACAAGTCATCAGGAAGGGCACAACTCTATCAGCTGAGTAACAATGTTCAAGTGTTGAGTGCTACAGTGTAGGTTAGTTTATTAGGACAAGTGCATGACAGTAAGGTTAGTTAGGGTTAGATATTTCTTTTTTCTTTTTTCTTTTTAATTCAGATAATGGTTGAAGAAGTGCGTCTTTAGTCGACGGCGAAAGATTGGATGGGTTTCGGCTGTCCTAACCATACCATACCATACCATACCATACCATACCATACCATACCATACCATACCATACCATACCATACCATACCATACCATACCATACCACACCATACCCTACCACCACCACAAGTTCACATGAATGTGTTGTTTGTGTTTCAGGCTATGTAGCTCGGTGCTTGGAGAACTTCCTGTGTGACCAGTCCTTCTGGCTGGACCCAGTGCTGCTCAGTGAGCTGGAGATCAATGTCACAGTGGATGAGGAACACCTGGCCACCCTCTACCTGGAGCTCCTGGTACAAGAGGGTGAGTGATGCTACTATAGAACCCTCTACCTGGAGCTCCTGGTACAAGAGGGTGAGTGATGCTACTATAGAACCCCTGGAGCTCCTGGTACAAGAGGGTGA
Source organism: Notolepis coatsorum (assembly GCF_963971535.1). Lineage (NCBI taxonomy): Eukaryota > Metazoa > Chordata > Actinopteri > Aulopiformes > Paralepididae > Notolepis > Notolepis coatsorum. The sequence goes on along the minus strand of NC_140180.1, from coordinate 76,680,092 downwards.
GTGATGCTACTATAGAACCCCTGGAGCTCCTGGTTCAAGAGGGTGAGTGATGATAGAACCCTCTACCTGGAGCTCCTGGTACAAGAGGGTGAGTGATGCTACTATAGAACCCCTGGAGCTCCTGGTTCAAGAGGGTGAGTGATGATAGAACCCTCTACCTGGAGCTCCTGGTTCAAGAGGGTGAGTGATGCTACTATAGAACCCCTGGAGCTCCTGGTTCAAGAGGGTGAGTGATGCTACTATAGAACCCCTGGAGCTCCTGGTACAAGAGGGTGAGTGATGCTACTATAGAACCCTCTACCTGGAGCTCCTGGTTCAAGAGGGTGAGTGATGCTACTATAGAACCCCTGGAGCTCCTGGTTCAAGAGGGTGAGTGATGCTACTATAGAACCATTTCTGAAACATGTAGGAATGCTCTTGTGGGTTTTGTCCTGGTGGGTACCATGTGGCCCTGGGTTCAAATATATCCCAGGACCTTTGTTGCACGTCATCTCTCTCTCTCTCCCCTGTCACTGTCTTCCCCAGTCATTGTCTTCCTTTGTTTTTATGCCTGCCTTTGCTCTCTATGTGAACTTGGGAAAAGTAAAAATGGTCGCCTAGCCAACTATTCCCATACGGAGGTGGAGGGGACATACACCTGGGAAGCATACGTGCACAGAGTACAATAAGATATTTAAGCACACAGAATCCTGCTTGTTTTCAGCCGTTTGGTTCATAATATGAAATTATTTTGATTAGAATGTTTCCGACCAATAATATAGAGCAAACATTTGCGATCAACCAAGTAGCTGATTTATCTGCGGTCCCCCGTCGGGATCTGTGGGCAACCGGACCCATGCAGGACTCAGTGCTATGCTGTCAAATGAAGCAGAAATCCTTTAAAATGGGATGCTCTTGTCAACCACCAACACAATCTGGGACTGCTATTGAGGGATACAAATGAAATGCTTCTAAGTAACAAAACTATTAACTTAAAGGGGAACTATCTTATAAATGGCCTTTTTGAGTGTTTAGCATTGTTTCCTAGCTATGTGAACTTATATTAATATGATCTATGTCTCAAAATTCTCATATTGGCGCATTCTTCCAATTCTCCTCTCACAATATTCACCCTCACTGAACTGAGTCGTTTGAAAATGTGCCTATATGTGATGTCATATAGTCACCGCTGCATGTTAATGTTCAGGCGACGCCGACGACCCGCAGTGGTTTAGGTGGCACCTGCAGCTGCGGCTGCAAAACAGCTCGAAATCTTGAGGTAGAAAAATGCTGTTTTTGAGGACTTGATTAGAAATACAAAACAATGAATAAAAAATATATATATATTACAGAGGTGTTCCATAGACTCACAGGAATTGTGTAAAAGTGCCCAAATAGTGAAAGAAATAGTAAAATAGTCCCCCTTTAATAATTACAAACTAAAGTAGTACCCTCTGGTTTATATATATATATAATATATATACCTATATATATATATACCTGCTAAGCAGTTGCATGCTGCCATCGCTATTCATGACCTCAATAACAACACTTTATATTCCTGTGAAATTCCATGATTGTATTACGCTGCATCTTTCTGGGAGGGAAGTTAGATTTAACAGTATATGCAGGTTTATTTTATGCTTCACTAAACATTGTTCGGTTTGATGGAATTATTATGCTGGTTTCCTGTATTGATTTCCCCCCCGCTTGCTGCGTTTCAGACATCATAGCTTTCTCTCAGACATTACTCAGAGGCAAAAGGCTTCTGGGAAATTCATAACAGGAATGCCATGCTGGCAAACAGCCCTCAGAATTACATTAACTCAGTGGAGGAAGTAAAACAGCACTGACGCCGTTCTGCTGAGACTTCATTTAAGTCAAGTGATTTTAAAAACACTCTGTGTGTGTTTGTTTGTGTCCATGCGTACTTTGTGTGCATCAGTGGCTGTACGTCTGCCATACTAATAATGCACACGTGTGCTCTCACAGGTTCCTTCTTCGCTAAGGCACTGTACGCCAGCAGCGAGCGAAGTGAGGAAGATGAGGATGAACTGTCGTTCAAGAGGAACGACCTGCTGATGGCGAGGGACACGGGGCAGGACAGCATGTGGGAGGGAACACTCCTCTCCACCGGGAGCCACGGCATGGCGCCGGTCAACGCCATGCAGCCGCTGCCGTACCCCTTCTACCAGTGAGTCCCTCAGTATGACAGAAATACCCCTTCTACCAGTGAGTCCCTCAGTATGACAGAAATACCCCTTCTACCAGTGAGTCCCTCAGTATGACAGAAATACCTTCTACCAGCGAGTCTCTCAGTATGACAGAAATACCCCTTCTACCAGTGAGTCTCTCAGTATGACAGAAATACCCCTTCTACCAGCGAGTCTCTCAGTATGACAGAAATACCCCTTCTACCAGTGAGTCTCTCAGTATGACAGAAATACCCCTTCTACCAGTGAGTCTCTCAGTATGACAGAAATACCCCTTCTACCAGTGAGTCTCTCAGTATGACAGAAATACCCCTTCTACCAGTGAGTCTCTCAGTATGACAGAAATACCCCTTCTACCAGCGAGTCTCTCAGTATGACAGAAATACCCCTTCTACCAGTGAGTCTCTCAGTATGACAGAAATACCCCTTCTACCAGCGAGTCTCTCAGTATGACAGAAATACCCCTTCTACCAGCGAGTCTCTCAGTATGACAGAAATACCCCTTCTACCAGTGAGTCTCTCAGTATGACAGAAATACCCCTTCTACCAGCGAGTCTCTCAGTATGACAGAAATACCCCTTCTACCAGTGAGTCTCTCAGTATGACAGAAATACCCCTTCTACCAGTGAGTCTCTCAGTATGACAGAAATACCCCTTCTACCAGTGAGTCTCTCAGTATGACAGAAATACCCCTTCTACCAGTGAGTCTCTCAGTATGACAGAAATACCCCTTCTACCAGTGAGTCTCTCAGTATGACAGAAATACCCCTTCTACCAGTGAGTCTCTCAGTATGACAGAAATACCCCTTCTACCAGTGAGTCTCTCAGTATGACAGAAATACCCCTTCTACCAGTGAGTCTCTCAGTATGACAGAAATACCCCTTCTACCAGTGAGTCTCTCAGTATGACAGAAAAACCCCTTCTACCAGTGAGTCTCTCAGTATGACAGAAAAACCCCTTCTACCAGTGAGTCTCTCAGTATGACAGAAATACCCCTTCTACCAGCGAGTCTCTCAGTATGACAGCCGTACCTCTTCTACCAGTGAGTCTCTCAGTATGACAGCCGTACCTCTTCTAGCAGTGAGTCTCTCAGTATGACAGCCGTACCTCTTCTAGCAGTGAGTCTCTCAGTATGACAGCCGTACCTCTTCTAGCAGTGAGTTAGTAGAAAGAAAGCCAGCCTGATTATTTACCCGATATGTAAATAAAGTACTAATCGACCACAGGAATTTTTATTTTATTTTATAGCATAAGTAATTTACATATTGTATTGAAAATGTCAACATGTGAACACTTGTACGTATTACAAATAAGTACATATATTATATATTCAAAGTTTCTATTATTTTATTTCAGAAAACGTTTAAGTTCCCCTGCTGGGGATCAAACCCTAACCTTAACCCTAACTTTATGTCCTAACCATAACCGTTAAGCGAATGCTAACACTAACCTTACAGTAACTCTAACACTAACCTTAATTCTAACTATAATCATAGTTAGATAGTGGTGGGAGCACTCGCCTGCGACGGCAATGATTGTTGGTTCAACTCTTGGCTGTGGTGTTTTGGACCATTGCCGATATAATACGTAAATAGATACATTACATAACGTACATTATGTACCATTTTCCCTGTGGTCGATTAGTATTTTATTTATGTTTTCTGATGAGACCGTGTTGCAGAAATTGTACAATGAGCCAGTGGTTTTCAACATGGCCTCCGGGGATTCCCATGTTCTCCTGTCAAACCTGTTGGGTCGAGGAAATCAACTCTCATTAGTTCCCGTCAGTTGCCCTGGTATTGTTTGAGGTATGTGTCCTGTTTGGCTATAGGTGGTTCCTGAGGAAGTACCCAGGCTTTGCCGGATGCTCGCCACCAGACAAGGGACCCTTTGAACATCCTATCGGTGAGGCCACATTCCTGCATCGTAGATGCAGGTACTTTATATAAAAAATTATCGAAGTTGCATCTTCATCCATGTTTCCCCATTGATATTACAAATCTGATAGTGTTTCACATTTCTTAATTATATATTCACCTCACCTACTACTGTTCTACTGTTGCACTCATTTAGTTTAGTTCATCAGGATTCCCAATTAGCTACAGCATTGCAGTAGCTATTCTTCCTGGGGTCCACAAAAAGCTTACACTGTGACCATGCAACATAATACTTACATCATAATTAATAACATATAACATTACAAGTAAACATGACAAAGGACTAGTTCACGCACGCACGCACGCACGCACACACACACACACACACACACACACACACACACACACACACATGCACACAAGCTCCAATGTACAATAATCAAACTATGTGAAATAGCTAAAGAATACCTAACTGTACACAACTATATGCCCACACATTATGTTCATACACACCCAATTGAACTGCTAATTATATTCATGTTGATAATATAATGATGCAATGCATACGTCCCAGTACAGAATTGTTGACCACATAATTGTAAAAACCTTACAATCACATTTGAAAAACAACAACCTTCATACATTTCAATAGTTTCTGCATTTGTTCAATTATAACATGTTGTATGTCACTCTGGATAAGTACTGTCTCCATAACCCCTAAAACATCATGTAAATGGCATGAGCCTATATAAATAAGTGGGTCTCATCGTCCCGCTCTGCCCTCCTGTCCCGTCCCGGTCCCCTGCAGTGACGGGGTCGTGCGTGGCGCTGGTGGACTACAGCCCGGCGGGGAGGGAGGAGCTCCAGCTCAGCCAGGGGGACGTGGTGCTGATCCAGGGGCTGCTGCTCCGTGGCCTGGCCATGTTCGTAGGAACACACGCCTCCACGGGGCACACCGGCTTCGTTCAGAAGGCCCACGTCAAGCCGCTGAGCGCCATGCCCCTGTGAGTCGTCATAGGTTGTTGTTGTCGTCATGGTGTCTGTTCCGAACGTTCCCTCTGACTCAGTGGGCTGATGATGTTGTGTGTCATTCGAGGTTCAAAGCTTTTCTAGTCCAAATGACTCGTCAGACAAATTAGTTATATGTTCTTCTGTATGCCACAGTGCGTTACATTTCATTTCAAAGCTATTTAAACTTGAAAGGCAACTGTGGTTTCCCTCATTTACAGTCACGTCAAGTGTACATACAGAAATAAGCAAAAAAAAGCATTAAATCCCACAGCATATAGAATCATGCCACAACAAGACGAGGCAAAAAGCAAGGATAACAAATCACTTAAAACGCGTAGAACTTGATTGACAAAGGTTGGAGATCAAGGTTTTAAATTCTGCAACAGAGGGGAGAATTTCAAGCTTTAAGGACTTTTGGAGTTCATTCCATGAGCGAGAGGGGCATCATAGCGAAATGCAGATTTACCCTGTTCCGAGCAAACTCTGGGGAACTTAAGGACCAGCCAGTCGCTAGAACGAGTTCTATAGGTTCCAAAATTCCATTCCAATAATGATGTAGTATAAGGAGGTAGTTTACCAGATTACTTCAGTGTTTAAAGGAAAATGCCAAAATTATTGGAAATGCGCTTACAGTCTTCTCCAGAAGTAGACGAGAAGATAGATACCAATTTCCTCTCTGTGCGTTCAGTAGAAATCTATCTGGCTGTAAGCTAGCCTAGTGGTCCGTATCCGCTTCCATTAATTTGTGCTAAGCTAGGCTAGCTTGCAGCTGTGTAGCTTTCTACCGAATGCACAGAGAGGAAATCTATCTTCTTCTCTGACTCTGGAGAAGACACCAAGATGTTGGTGTGGTCCTGTAAAGTAGGTGAAAATTACAAACCTGTTTATAGCCTTTTCTGGTGGTTCACCTGAATTTCCCTCGGGATAAATAAAGTATTTCTATTCTATTCTATTCTATTCTATTCTATTCTATTCTATTCTATTCTATTCTATTCTATTCTATTCTATTCTATTGAACTACTTGTGGACATGGCTTCTCTATCCCACTAACCTTCATGTGATTCTGTTAAACGGCGGTCAACAGTCAGGACAGGGTGGGTTGACTTGAGGAGGCAGAGCTGAAGGGTCTGAAATATCACTGAATCAATGGGAGTCACATGGCTGATAATGCTGCCTTTGTCTCCGTCTCACAGGGAGGAACAATTGGTCTTTCTGACCGAGGAGGAGAAGGCGACCCTGGCTGAGATTAACCCCTGCAGCGCTGAGCCTCCTGACAGCAGCCTGCTTGAGAAGCTCTTCTCTTCCGACATCAGTGCCGTCTATCGGCTAGGTACCGGCTTGGTGTTTTGTTTCATATTTGGTTTTGATTCCAATGAGGGCCAGAACCATTATGGTGATGCACTAGTAACTTAGCAACCAAGTCCATGCAACAGTTAATCACTTTTGGCAACACTTTGCTGATCTATGGCAGTCGACCTTCGGGACTGTGCACTGCCAAGATCTCACGTCATCACGACACACCCTGTCCTGTGTTATTGATTAACACTAGTATGAGCAGAATTCCCACTACAGTATTAGAAAGGTCATAGCAGTCTGTTCTGACTGTTCACATATTACTGGCATATCATTTCCGTAATAATTTAAATCTAAAAATGGATTTGTTATGTTGTGATTGGTAATGGACAACATCTCAAGATGTTAGATATTATACAAATTAATAGTTTATTAATTACCCGGGTAATTCAGAATAACACAACCTGGTTATTAAAGGAACCATTTAAAATCAAGTGCTGAAAATGAAGTGATTTATAAAGCTATTGTTAAAGGAACACGCCAACGTTGTGGGAAAAAGAAGATAGATACAGTACCGGTGTCCTCTCTGTGCGTTCAGTAGAAAGCTAGCCTAGCTTAGTGCACAAGAATGGAAGCAGAGAGGGACCACTAGCCTAGCTTGGCACTCTGGGAGAGGTGTTTTTGGCCAACAGAAGTATGCTATTTAAACTTGGTCCTCAAAATTAATGGAAGTGAATGAGGAGCCTGACACCTGGGAGGGACAGCAGTGGCCGCTTACTAGTAGATGATTTTAGATAGAGGTAAGACTGCTAGTTTACTAGTATATGACTTAGATAGAGGTAAGACTGCTAGTTTACTAGTATATGACTTAGATAGAGGTAAGACTGCTAGTTTACTATTATGACTTAGATAGAGGTAAGCCAGCTAGTTTACTAGTATATGACTTAGATAGAGGTAAGACTGCTAGTTTACTATTATGACTTAGATAGAGGTAAGCCAGCTAGTTTACTAGTATATGACTTAGATAGAGGTAAGATAGCTAGTTAGTATAGATGATTTTAGATAGAGGTAAGACAGCTAGTTTACTAGTAGTTGACTTTAGATAGAGGTAATACAGCTAGTTTACTAGTAGATTACTTTAGATAGAGGTAAGACAGCTAGTTTACTAGTAGATGATTTTAGATAGAGGTAAGACAGCTAGTTTACTAGTAGATGACTTTAGATAGAGGTAAGACTGCTAGTTTACTAGTATATGACGCAACACTTTGATAAACATTGTTACTCAGCTGATAGAGTTGTACCCTTCTTGCTGTCTTGTCGTACAGAACTTTTAAGTCGCTTTGGATAAAAGCGTCAGCTAAATGACTAAATGTAAATGTAAATGTAAGCCAGCTAGTTTACTAGTATATGACTTAGATAGAGGTAAGACAGCTAGTTTACTAGTAGACTACTTTAGATAGAGGTAAGACTGCTAGCTTACTGGTAGATTACTTTAGATAGAGGTAAGACTGCTAGCTTACTGGTAGATTACTTTAGATAGTAAACAAGACGAAAGTCTTTCTCTGGTCTGCATCCCCTTAACAATTGTATGTATTGAGCTGTACTGTACTGTACCCATTCTGCAATCTGTTAATAAAGTTTTCATTCATTCATTCATTCATAGAGGTAAGACTGCTAGCTTACTAGTAAGTTATATGACTTTAGATAGAGGTAAGACGGCTAGCTTACTGGTAGATTACTTTAGATAGAGGTAAGACTGCTAGCTTACTAGTAAGTTATATGACTTTAGATAGAGGTAAGACTGCTAGCTTACTAGTAGATTACTTTAGATAGAGGTAAGACTGCTAGTTTACTAGTAAGTTATATGACTTTAGATAGAGGTAAGACTGCTAGCTTACTGGTAGATTACTTTAGATAGAGGTAAGACTGCTAGCTTACTGGTAGATTACTTTAGATAGAGGTAAGACTGCTAGCTTACTAGTAAGTTATATGACTTTAGATAGAGGTAAGACTGCTAGCTTACTAGTAGATTACTTTAGATAGAGGTAAGACTGCTAGTTTACTAGTAAGTTATATGACTTTAGATAGAGGTAAGACTGCTAGCTTACTAGTAGATTACTTTAGATAGAGGTAGTATATGACTTTAGATAGAGGTAAGACTGCTAGCTTACTATTATGACCTTAGCTAGAGGTAATACAGCTAGTTTACTAGTAGATGATTTTAGATAGAGGTAAGACTGCTAGTTTACTAGTATATGACTTTTATAGAGGTAAGACTGCTAGTTTACTATTATGACTTAGATAGAGGTAAGCCAGCTAGTTTACTAGTATATGACTTAGATAGAGGTAAGATAGCTAGTTTACTAGTAGATGATTTTAGATAGAGGTAAGACAGCTAGTTTACTAGTAGTTGACTTTAGATAGAGGTAATACAGCTAGTTAACTAGTAGATTACTTTAGATAGAGGTAAGACAGCTAGTTTACTAGTAGATGATTTTAGATAGAGGTAAGACAGCTAGTTTACTAGTAGATGACTTTAGATAGAGGTAATACTGCTAGTTTACTAGTATATGACTTTGATAGAGGTAAGCCAGCTAGTTTACTAGTATATGACTTAGATAGAGGTAAGACAGCTAGTTTACTAGTAGACTACTTTAGATAGAGGTAAGACTGCTAGCTTACTGGTAGATTACTTTAGATAGAGGTAAGACTGCTAGCTTACTAGTAAGTTATATGACTTTAGATAGAGGTAAGACTGCTAGCTTACTAGTAGATTACTTTAGATAGAGGTAAGACTGCTAGTTTACTAGTAAGTTATATGACTTTAGATAGCGGTAAGACTGCTAGCTTACTATTATGACCTTAGCTAGAGGTAAGACTGTTAGTCTACTAGTATATGACTTTAGATAGAGGCAAGACTGATGATTTCTTGTTCTACTAAAGTATGTTACACCTTCTCTCTTTTCTTCTATATGGAAAATATTAACTATTAAAATTATTTACTTCCTTTCAGATAGATTGGACGAGTCTGACTTCACGTACATCAGGAACCGACCAAAACAAGGTACCGTTACTTTACAAAATAACAAGGTAATATATTCTAGGGATGAGATAGAATATTCAAATTTTCGAATAGTCGATGCCAGTCTCTACATTCGATTTTCATGTCGGAGTCGAATTTATTTTTTAATATATATAATACAAAGTAAATGTTATATAAAATACTTACATTTTTTATTGAAGCAAACCATTCTTATTTATTTATATTTAGAGGCAGCCTAATTGTCATAGCCTAATTGATCTAAAAGATGCACATGCTACTGTTTCTGTTTGTTTATTAAAACCGGTTGATAGGCCAATGCAATGCTGTTATAGGCTACGATGGTGAATGGTGTCATTTTGATTTATCAACGTTCTGAAGGATTATCTGAACTTCAGATTCTGAAGTGCCTATTTATGTGCAATACCCTTTGATTTTAATGATCCATTCTATTCAAAAGAATAACTGCATTTAACTGAAACTGTTGAAACGGTTCAATATTCTAATATTCAGTCTTAAGAACCAGCGATTTTCGAATAGCACTTTTGCTAGAAAGTCCCATCCCTAATATATTCATCGGCTGCATTGAATGTAGAGATGTAGAGATAGATGAACTCAATAATTCCACTGCCGATTAAAGATGTCTGTCCACTGAGAGGGAATGAATAACTATGGTTACCACCTTCTGTTATTCAGACATAACCATGTATTAACATTATTATAACGCTTGTGTGGTGTTCACGATTCTGTTACTCACGCAGTGTTCACGGATCTGGTGGACCCAACAATAAAGCCATAACACTTCATGTAAAAATACTTAACAGACGTTAACTTTATCTGAATTACAAGCAAAATACAGGATATAGGGTTAATATTAGCTATTTACCTCTGCTAGATCATAAATCATGTATATCTTGAAAAATATAAGTGAAACAAGGTGAAGGCAAACAGTGAAGGTGCATAGTGAAGCTTTTTGTTTCATTCTTACCATATTTACTTGTTTTCACCAACAATTTCCACACTTTTGGGTCCGTAAAAACGTATGTAATATAAATGTGTAGGGGGGGGGGGGGGGGGTGCACTCAATGAAAATGTGTTCTTGTAGTTTCAAGTTTCATGTTTATTTGTCACATACATTAAAAGTACAGTGTACAGTCAATGCAATGCGATGCACTTTGCCCTGGCACTCTCTCAGCCCTTAAAAACCTATAAATAATAACATAAGCTGACCTGGGAATAACGACAACAACATACAATAAAAACAATAGCAGCATCTAATAAAATAATAGAACATTTAAAAGCAATAATAAGAACATACGGTACAATAAAAGCACAGAAAAAAAATCCACAGCTTCTACAATCATTTAAGAGCTACTGTTCAGTATTCTGACCGCCTGGGGGTAAAAACTACTGAGGCGGGAGGTCCGAGCTCTGATGCTCTGTAGACACAGAGATACTGTAGGAGAAATAGGTGCTGGCTGGGTGACTGGTGTCCTTCATAATACAGAGTGCTTTCTTCCTGCAGCGGGTGGTGTAATGGCCTGTAACTGCGGTCATGGTGATCCTATGATTTTAGATGCTGTTCTTGCACTGTCCTCGTCAGGTGTTTATGATCCTGCGCGGTGGTGTTGCCAAACCAGTATGCATCCTTAATCCTTGCTGTTGACCTACAGTATCATGCTTCTTGAGACACCTCAGAAAATACAGTCTCTGTTTTGCCTTTTTAATGACACACAACTGACGTGCAGTGACCAAGAGAGAGTCTGAGATCTGGATCTGGATGCCCAAGAACTTGTAGCTATTTACAATTTCAACAGGAGTGTTATTTATGTACACAGCTGACTGAGCAGTTTTGTTTTTCCTAAAATCAATGATGAGCTCCTTTGTTTTCTCAACATTTAGGGACAGGTTGTTGTTGTGACACCATATGGACAGGTCCTTCACCTCATCCCTATATGCGACCTCATCGTTGTTTGTGATGAGCCCAATTACTGTGGTATCGTCTGCAAATTTCACAATGCTGTTGGTATGATGTTTGACCACACAGTCATATGTGTACAGACTGTAAAGTAAGGGACTGAGACAGCAACCTTGTGGAGCTCCGGTATTCAGAACTGTGGTAGATGAGTAGCTGTTTCCAACTCTTACTGTCTGGAGTCGGCCTGTCAGAAAGTCATATAGCCACCTGCAGATGGAATTGCAGAGGCCAAGATCTGTCAGTTTAGACAACAGATTAGAGGGTATGATTGTATTAAAGGCGCTGCTGTAGTCAATAAACAGCATTCTGACATTTGTGTTTTTGCACTCTAGGATCTAGATGTTTCAACACAGTATGTAGGGCCAGTGATACAGCATCATCCACCTATCTATTTGATCGATAAGCAAACTGTAGTGGGTCAATATTGACAGATATATTACGGTTTATATATGTCTTAACCAGTTTCTCAAAGCATTTAATTATTACTGAGGTTTGGGCTATAGGTCTGTTCACATTCAAACAGGATGCAGGTGTTTTTTTGGGAACAGGCACGATAATGGATTTCTTAAAACACGTAGGAACCATACAGAGAGACAGTGACAGGTTAAACATTTCTGTAAAAACAGAGGTCAGCTGACTGTAACAGGATTTAAGAACACGAGATGGAATGGCATCTGGGCCAGCAGCTTTGCCTACTTTGACAGATTAAAAAACTCTGTCACCTGATGTGTTGTCTCGTTGGGTGGAACCGCAGCAAGAATCTGTGCTGGCGGCTAAACGTCATGTTCAAAGCTGTTCAACTTGTCCGGGAATGAAGCGTGGTGTTGGTAGGACCACCCTGCGTGTTTTTGTCATAGATATATATAATTAGATGGTGCAAGGCGGAGTCTCCAGCATAGTTCACCGGCGGCCATCTTGTCACAGGCAGCACGCCCACTCATAACATGGACGTTATTAACGTGGCTATATGATTCAGGATGCTTGGACACGTTGAAATTATTTTCATATGAAAGTCCATTATAAGTATGCAGTATGATAACTACATCTCTGACGTTTATAACAAACCAAACCGTTTGAAAATGTTTGCAAGCTATGGTTATTTCAATAGTACATGCACCATAGACATTCATGTTATGAGTGGGCGGGCTGCCTGTGGCAAGATGGCCGCCATGTGGCAACGTCGGTCTCCATTGGCCAGCAGCGCGGGTGAGTCATCTTGCCTTTATATATGTCTATGGCTTTTTGTAGCCCGTAATGGCTTGCAGTCCCTGCCATAAGCTCCTCGAGTCCCCATCATTACACTGCTGTTCAAGTTTGTCCCGGTGTTGTTTCTTGGCTGACTTAATGGCTTTCCTCAGCTCGTACCTGGCTACCTTATATCACTCATTATCCCCTGCTAGTGTGGTAGTGAAAGGGTTAAAAGCGGCGGATCATTCTTTCAGTTTCATGCGTACATCGCTGATAATCCATGGTTTTTGGTTTGTGTAGGAGCGAATCATTGTCTGAGTGGGAATACATCTACACATAATTTAACATACCGTAGTCTGTAACTGTATCCACGTACTCACTCAGGTTAGTGGGGTCTCTGAAACCTGACCAGTCTGTTAATTAAAAACAGCCCCGCAGTTTAAGCTCTTCGAGGTGGGTTTCTCCCTCTTGGCCTCCTGCCTGTAAGCAGGTAGCAAGAGCATGGATGGATGAATGGTCTGATTTCCCAAAATGAGGCAGTGGAAATGTGTTATTTTATTAGGTTCTTCACATAAAATGAGCCAAGGCCAATGAGTCTCAGGTTAACATAATGATTTATTGTACATTTCTCTTTTAGTAAACATTGAAAACGGGTCCCACAGACCCGAACACCCACACAAGGGTTAACCACTTGCTCCTGTGCATCTCAGTGGTTGGAGTGCTTGGCGCTCTGAGCATGGCTCTAACGCTGCCAGGGCAAGGGGTTTGATTGCCACTGGGGCCAGGGCCACCCATACTGAAAGCTTCATGCACTATGCAGTCATTCGATTGCAAACCACTTTGTGTATTAAAGGTGCTGTAAGTGCTATTTTCTTATAATGAGTGGTCTACAGTACATTGGATTGGATGAAGTGGGAACGGGATACATTTATTTTCTGTTTACTGCAGAGTGGAGGGACTGGGAGACCCATGTTACTGACCAAACGCTCTCTATACCACTGATAGCTGTCAGAATGTAGAGCTATTTAACACTGATTTGAACAGAAAAATCTGCGAGAAAAGCGCTATGGAAATGCGGTCGCTTGTTCGTAACGGCCGATAACCTTCATCTCCGTCCTCCAGACCACAAGGCTCCAGCGAGCACCCGGCAGAGCCTCATCTCGGAGAAGAGTGGCGAGACGCCTCCATACCAGTCGTCCCCTCGCCCGTCCGTCTCTCACTCCTCTCCTCGTCCGTCCTTCCACCACTCCCACAACCCACTGTGGCGGGAGGGAGAGCTGCTGTCCTTCAGCCTGGACGACACCTTCAGAGAGATGGACGAGTTCCAGGAGGACCCCCCCCTCTACCTGGAGGAGGGCAGCTGGGAGGGGGAGGAGTCTGCGTTCAGTGCCCCCACGCTGACCCTGCTCAACCGCGGCCACTTCCAGGTGAGCGGCGTCCACTTTTCAGCTTCATTAAAACATTATGGTTAATGCAAGCATGGTGTAACTGCTTGTAACGTGTGGCTTGAAAGCAGGGGGCGGGTCAACAAGGGGAGGGGGGCGGGGGATTTTTCATTCATTCAACCTTTATTTAATTCTTGGGAATACATTGAAGGTGGGCCCTCATTTTCAATGATGCAGAGATTACATAACAAAAACTAAAATAAATTAGAGTAGACAATAAGACACTAATATTAACATTTATTAAAACAATTCCTGGTTAAAGCATTGCAAATCTGTATGGGGCAAAGGTCACAATTCCAAGGTCAAAGACAGAAGCAGCTATTTTATCACTCCTATTGGATAAGATCAGATCTATTAGAGTTGACTTCAAATAATTGTTTAGATTAGGCCTGGTAGAGTAAGTAATTCGTAATTAGTTTGGTTAGGTTGAGATTACCACATAATCAGACACATTTGTCAACCAAGATTATCATCTCTGATCTACTATATTGATAAACCAAATCTGGCAACAGTGCCAGATTCAGCAGAGGGAGGTCCATAAATCACAATCACAACAACTGAGTTGACCTCCAAAGCAATACATTCAAGTTGTTTAGGGTGAGGTTATGGTTAAGGTTAGGGTTTGACATGCACGCTGACATGCACGCTTTCAACTCACCCACAATCCAGCACCATTTTTTCCTTACAGTTACCCATATCTCAGTTAACGTGGACTGTTCTTTTATTTCTTTTTAAATGGCTTTTGTTTTCTTAATCTAATCAAATGCAAATCTTTCAATCTTTCTTTCTTTCTTTCTTTCTTTCTTTCTTTCTTTCTTTCTTTCTTTCTTTCTTTCTTTCTTTCTTTCTTTCTTTCTTTCTTTCTTTCTTTCTTTCTTTCTTTCTTTCTTTCTTTCTTTCTTTCTTTCTTTCTTTCTTTCTTTCTTTTTTCTTTCCAGGAAGACCTCCTGCCACTGTACAATCTCCAGCACTCCTATCTGTGGGTAACTTTTGTTGGCAAGAGTGAGGAAGAGCTACTGTGCCACCTGGAGAGCATCAGGGAAGGCGCTAAGAGGCTCGGCATGCACTGGGCACACCGACGGACGTGCTTCCTCCTGGGAAGACTCTGTGCCAGGAAGCTCAAGTACTCCCAGGTGTTGTGCTCTTGTTGAAGTTCACAACGCTGGGTCTCTCTGTACATTTCCTCTTCTTCATTGTTTGTAGAGTCTTCAGTTTTGCTGAGCGTCATATAATAGTGTATTGTTACCGATCCAGCTTCTGGGCTCCAAACTGTAGTCGGGAGTCCTCTGGAGTAGTTAGCTTGGCTCGTAGCTGGTAAACAAGCTTCCACATACATTTCTGGACCAACTCTCTGGGAACTAGTCTGTGCACACAAAAACAATACTGTTAACGGCATGTCACACAAACCCCCCTCGACACACATAAGTGACCCACAAGGCCATCTTCTTAAAGGGACAAGGCTTGTAACAGTAGGGTGGTGTACAGTATCTTGGTGGTGCTGGGTGTGGTGGGTGTAGAGGAGATAGCTCTGTCACTGTTGAGCCTTGTGAAGCTTTTAATTAAACATCTACACCTACACTCCACACTGCCCACCCATTCCCAGTTTTACATCTAAACTAGGTTCATAAGTACACTTCACCCTTGTCTATGACACAAGGGGTATTACAGTATATCTTGTGTATTGGTAAATGTACATTTAGCTTACATTAAAGGTACTATACAGTCTGCCCCTAGATATGGCACTAGAGCACCAGCATGTAATGTATCCAATCAGGTGCATTTCATGTGGTTGAAATGGGAAGTAGGGAGGGGATACATGCAGGCAACATGTAAACAACATTAATTTTGGACCCGCAAAAAAGTTTGAAATGATAAATTCAGTAATCAATAATCTTTTGGGGGGAAAAGCAATACTTTTATTCTACACCTTTCTAAAACCTTTGTAGATGTATACCATTTTTGCCTAATTGAGAATCAATTCTTACACATACCTTCTCCCTGCAGGCACGAGTGTACTACGAGGAGGCTCTGAGTGTTTGTGTGGACGGGTTCTCTGACCTACCGCTCCTCATCGCTCTCTATACCAACCTCACGGCGGTCTACCTGAAGCAGCGGATGGCGGACAAGCTGCCCCAGACCTTGGAGAAGGCCAGCGCTCTGCTCCTCTGCCTCTCCAACCACAGCTTCACCTCCATAGACGAGTTTGAGCTTCTCCAGCTGCTCCTCCGGAGGTCGGTGGTGGGCGGGGACAAACACCTGGAGGCGCGGGTCTGCTACCTCGCCTGCAGCCTCTTCCTGCTCCTCAAGAAGACAGACGACGCCCTGCCCTTTGTCGAACGACTGCAGTTCCTCACAATGAACCTCTCGGGCAACGAGGGGCAGCCCCTCTGTCCCTTGGACCTCAACTGGCTCCTGTGTCGGCTTTATCATCGTAAATATATGCCTTACCTGGCCCTGGCCTCCCTCAGCCTAGATCCCAGGCAGGACCATTCCCTCCAGGATGCCTTCAAGAGGGTGGATCTATTTGTCAGGAACTCCGTCCGTCTGAATCCCTGCTGGAAGGAGGGGACGTCCCTGCTCCCGGCCCAGATCGTGGTCTACCTCCAGCAGGCTCTGGCCATCGCTGAGCAGGGGGAGGACCTGAAGACTCAGAGGGACCTGAGTCTGGGACTCGCCTCTGTCTACCAACAGTACGGCGCCCTGGATAAGGCCGTGCCCTGTGCCCAGCAGGCCGTGGAGACAGGGGGCTATATTAGCGAGGAGGAGGGCTTCGAGCCGTCTGTGTTGCTGGGGTGGCTGTTGGTGTTGACCGGTCGGCCGGAAGAAGCACAGAGCACTTTACAGCCACTGCTCACATCGCTTCAGGTACAGTAAATTATGGAAATGACAACGCTGCTAAATCTTTATTACTACTCACTGAAATTATTCCTTTGCTGTAGGACTGCCCAGTCAATGTTTGTAAATGAACAGCTCTCTCCCAAAGCCAGAAACCAGAGAGAGGGAGTTACGGACAGGTTTCTTGTTAGTTGCATTGGGTGTTATACTATGCAATTCAAATGCAACTCAGTTGCATGTCCCAAAGTTGCATGTAAAACGTTGCTTGTGTAATTCCAAACTACGACTTAAACCTGTAATGGCATCAAGATTTCAGCCAATGAACATTGATTTCACTTTCAGATGCAAACCTGTTTCTTTTTTTTTTAGATTAAGATACCCTGAAATCTGTATAACCAATTACTATAACCTGGTTTTGCTTACAAGTATACTACAGAGGTCTGAATCCAAGGTTTTAAAATATATAAAATATGTCAGACTATGGAAAATGTAGATAATAATGGGCTTATAACGACCACATTTTAATGATGATATAATGGCACCTGCATAACGAGATACTATATGTGATATGAATTATTCATTTGCATAATCAATCATTTTCTTTAATGCCCTATGCTGCATTCACATTTATTCAGATGGTTTTGCAGTAACAGCACTTTTAGGACGGCATTGGAAAGAGAAAATAAATATGGAAGGGAAAAGACAAGACAGCACGTTGCTATGGTGATGGTATTGTTTACCAGCAAGCTAGCTAACGGTGTTGCTATGGTGATGGTATTGTTTACCAGTAAGCTATAGCTAACAGTGTTGTTATGGTGATAATATAGCATAGCAAACATTACATATATTTCCTCGTATTCTGCCCAGCTCTGTTAGTCGACTGCCTTACAGTATGTCAGCTTTTTTTGCGAAATCTTGTAAGATGTCAAGCTCTGATCATGATTATGAATCTAGGTGTTGCTGCACCAACATGATTAGCTTGTAATGGTCCAGATATAACACATTTTCATTGTAGTCATTTAACACCTGGTTGTACTCAATTCCATTACGGAGGACGGTAAAAAAAGTTTTAATATTGTAACTTTTGACAGCAATCTTGTAGCTCAACCTGTGTACTTACTACATGTTGCTTCTTGTAGCTCAACCTGTGTACTTACTACATGTTGCTTCTTGTAGCTCAACCTGTGTACTTACTACATGTTGCTTCTTGTAGCTCAACCTGTGTACTTACTACATGTTGCTTCTTGTAGCTCAACCTGTGTACTTACTACATGTTGCTTCTTGTAGCTCAACCTGTGTACTTACTACATGTTGCTTCTTGTAGCTCAACCTGTGTACTTACTACATGTTGCTTCTTGTAGCGCAACCTGTGTACTTACTACATGTTGCTTCTTGTAGCTCAACCTGTGTACTTACTACATGTTGCTTCTTGTAGCTCAACCTGTGTACTTACTACATGTTGCTTCTTGTAGCTCAACCTGTGTACTTACTACATGTTGCTTCTTGTAGCTCAACCTGTGTACTTACTACATGTTGCTTCTTGTAGCTCAGCCTGTGTACTTACTACATGTTGCTTCTTGTAGCTCAACCTGTGTACTTACTACATGTTGCTTCTTGTAGCTCAACCTGTGTACTTACTACATGTTGCTTCTTGTAGCTCAACCTGTGTACTTACTGCATGTTGCTTCGCTGGGAAAGACCATTCATCACTGCATCATTTATACAACTTGGTTTATTCCAAAAGTTAGTTCAGAAACTTTGTATAATGAAATAAGACAATGGACCTGTCTCAAAACCCTGCCCCTTTTCTTGATCCTCCAATCACAACTGTCGCTTACCTCGGACAAACTTGGTTTGTCCGAGGTAAGCGACAGTTGTGATTGGAGGATCAAGAAAAGGGGCAGGGTTTTGAGACAGGTCAATTCAGGGAACGTCTGGTCACTCATTATACTCCTGGTTTGCATGTGAGAGTGATCAGGAATGTAAACACGCCAGCCACCGTAGCTGGATGTTGAAGCTATGGAAGGCGGTTGTGGTCAAAAAGGGGTAATGCAATTAATTGCGTTCAGGTTTTCAAATGAATCCAAAGAACGTATGTGTTAATATTGACAATTTGACATAACATTTTCATAATATGAATATATTTCTCATTAGAGATTTAGAGTTACAGCTCCAACCAAAGATTAGAATCAGTTGATAAACAACATACATCACATGGCAAAGGAGACAGCGATTTTTTTCTCTCCTTTCAGTCTCCTTAGTGGTAAATACAAAGTGAAGTTAAACAGAACCTTAAAGGAACACACCAACATTATGGGAAATGCAGTCAGACAAGAAGATAGCAATTTCCTCTCTGTGCATTCAGTAGAAAGATATCCATCTGCAAGCTAGGCTAGCTTAGCACACATGTATTTAAGTGGATAGACCAGCTAGCCTAGCTGTTAGCTTTCTACTAAACGCACATAAATTGGTATCTATCTTTTTTATGACAAAGCGCATTTCCCATGATCTTGGTGTGTTCCTTTAAAAGATTCAATGTGTTCATTACTACCGGTATGTATGAATAATGTGTGTGTCTATGCCAGAGTTGGGATCTCACTTTCAGCTCAGTAAATTCAGGCAGTGTTTAGTATTTTTATTAAAATACTGGAAAAGGTTTGTATCATCCAACATATTGACTAAGTAAATGAGAGTGAACGTTCCATCATCAGCAAGTAAAAGGCAATTTCGGTTTACATTTTGAATGGAATTGAAAAGGGAATTGATCCCAAACCCTGGTGTCTCGTCACTCTTTAGGGCACAGACAGTCCCACTCAGCGGGGAGTGATCCACAACCTGCTGGCTCTGTGTCTGAGGAGACAGGGTCGCATCCCGGAGGCGGGCTGGCACCTCCACAGCGCCATGAGGATCTCCAGTGAGAGTGGGAACCAGAGGAACCGGGCCCTGGCCCTGGCCAACCTGGGCTGCCTGGCGCTGGACGTCGGGGCGTCAGGGGTGGCGGAGCGCTTCCTGGTCCGGTGAGATATCAACAAGCATGGTGTTTTAATACCCAAACCATGACTGGTCCGGTGAGATATCAACAAGCATGGTGTTTTAATACCCAAACCATGACTGGTCAGGGGGTATCGTTGCCACAAAATATTGCAATAAATGTGAAAAAGTTTGACAATAATGTATTGTTGAGGCAAAAAAAAGGTTTTTAATATCAGCTCAGCTAGGGCTGGGGGGTATAGCGAATATGAAGGTATCGTCAAGGATACGTGCAAAGGTATGGATTTATACCATTGTACACAATACATATTGTATACTATATGTATATTCTATACATAATACTATATATATATATATATATATATATATATATATATATATATATATATATATATATATATATATATATATATATATATATATATATATACATATATACATACAGCTTATTGTTATGTTAATACTTTTATTTTCATTGCAGCAGTATTGAAGAAACCTTTAAGAAAATTGACTATTTTAAATGAAATAGCTCCAGGGAAATTTTATTACATTACTTCTTAATTATACCTATATATTCATATCAGTGAAACTGCCCTGAGAATATCAGACCTTTTTGTTGTTGATTTCCATTCATGATGGGATGATTAGGCTAGCCTATAACATGTTAGTATAACACAGCATTTTGTTTGCAATATCATAAGAAATGCTAATATAGGGGAAATTACATGCATATTGTATGCCTTTAAAGGAAAAGAAAAGCTAATTTGTTTTTTTCAGTCACATTTTCTCCATTCAAGTTTTTCTCAAAATATTGTGATGATATATGTAATATACTGGATGATTATTCACTTACCCCTTTCACTACCACACTACAGAAGGTTCTGTATCGTATCGCTCTCGCTCGGCATCGCTCTCTGCACTATCTCGCATACGTGCACGCGCACTGAATAAAGACCACAATGTACCTTTAATCCCAATATTCGTCTGACCACACACCTATCAGCTTACCCATATAAGCAGGGGTGGGGCCACCCACTCTCCTCCTTCTCGCTTTCACCACAAGGAAGAAGTGCCTCGGTAGATCCCCACACTTGACACCATGATGGAAGAAAGGTTTAGGAGCAGCTTTGGGAAACAAGGATACGTTGACATCATATCTTTATTTTCTCTCTCACTATTTTCGAGAAAATACGGCGATATTGTCTTCGTACTGGAGTGTCTGGAAGATGATGATCATTCTAAAAACCCTCCACCGGTTTTCGTATTGGGAGCACGCCGCTGCATGCTTCTCAACTGCAGTTCCTTGCTGTGTTTGTTGGGGTGAAACCTGTCAGGCCACAGCTGAACTGTCGGACATGCCGCTGTTGTGAGAAGCGGTGCGTTCCAGGTTGGGTGAGTAGTGTTTGCTGGCGGGCTCCACTTGTCTGTTAGTGCTATGGGGGCTACTTGACAAAGTTTATGGAAACCGGCCCCAGGCTAGGGTCCTTTGTTCAGCCACCTAGGCGACAGAAGGCCTTGGTCTGGAGACCATTATAGTTTTAACTAGTGGGCCGCGACCATTGACACTGGTGATCCCTGTGTGTTCTGGACAAGTGGATTCTCTCTGTCACCGTGTTAAGGCCCCATCTTTCATATCCAAATGAGAGTATTCCTTCACGAGGGGATATGTGCATGTAATGTGCGATAGCGGCAGATTCATGTTCAAAGTCAGCTACACAGGCCAGTTGGTACTGTGCTGATTCCGTCGGATGTGGTAAAGTCACCGTTGTGAAGCGGTGTTGACATCTTGTTTTCTCTTTTCTCTTAAAAAGTGAGGAGAGGTTCAGAACGGCGGCCTGTCTGGGTGAGTGTTATGTCATTGTTTACATGTTCATAGCTTACGGTTAGCCAGTCAGCTGTTAACTGCTGCGTTAGCCTGCTGGATCGCTGCATGGCCTGCTTAGGGCCTACTATTAGCCAGTCAGCTGTTAGCTGCGGGGCTAGCATGTCGTGGTCGCTAGGTAACGTTAGCTTGCTGCTATGGCCATGGCCTGGCGCGGGGTAGCTTAGCTTCTCGCGCGCCGCCGTGAGCTCGCTTCTGATCGCGTGCGTCGTTAGATCGGCGTCTCGCGAGCAGAAGCAGTAGCACCCGAACGGTTGGAGCGGTCGTTAGCTTGATGCTATTCTGTTGAACGTGCTTTGATTTTAACATGTTTTACACTCTTGACCACGACGTCATCCTTGACAGGGGATGTTTTCGTCGACCCTGCCCTGAGCCAGGACGGCAAGGTTGCATCAACAGGGGACTGTAGTGCGGGTTGGGGCGGTGACGCTGCCCAGTTCGGACAACACAGGAGCGGCTGTGTTTCCTACGGTGTCTGTGACTGCACTTCGCTGATCTGCGTTCCGGGTAGGAACGGGGTTGACCAGACCTCATAACACGTCTTCTGGTTTTACTTTGCTAAATGTATTGTGAATAACGGTGTTTTTCCCAAAACGTGTGTTGCTACAATGCATTTAGGATACGTTGCGGGTTATGTGTCAGCTGTTTTTGTCACTGGCAGTTAGCTTCTCCGTGCAAACGGGATGTAATGATCTGGTTGTTGTGTGAGAAACACGGCCGTGTACTCACAACTAAGGTAACTAACCTATGAAGCTATGCTTGGTGACAAGTGAGTAAAAGAATGTTCTTTCTCAGACTGTAATGACAATGAACAGTGTGTTCACACATTAACAGGTTTTCCTGTTTTAACTGGCCGTATTGAGGGTAAAATAGGAGGATTGTGTTTCCCCCCCGGTTCCCTGGGGACTTTTTCATCCTCCTATCAGACATGTTGTGCATTAATTGTGTCTTTTGTGTGGTAGGGATACGATGTAACTCTTAGCTTGATTGCTGAGGTTGTGCTAAATCTGCTGGAGAAACTTATTTCCTAAAGGGAAATTGGTTTGGTTGCTGTCATGTGTGCTTAGCAAGGCCTGTGGTCGATACTAATCAAGAATGATGTATTCTCTCATTGTGAAAAAAACGGCGTTCCTCTGTTGAGTGTTTTTGCCATTTTTTGTAGGTGATGATGGGTTGTGTGTGTCATGTGACCTACAACTGGGTTGTACTGGCCACAGAAGCACATGTGTATGTTGGACCGGGGTTCTTAGAGCCCTCTCTATTCTGTGTTTTTCCTTAGTAAAAATCAGATAGCAGGTTAGCTCATGCGCTGTGTGGAGCTGTGAAACGCTTCATAGAGCTGACTATGACTGTGTCATATTCTCTTTTTGTCGTTACATCGTATCATGGGTGTGGGGTCGTAAAGGGGTGAACTGGTAACCTTTCCTCACCCCCTGTCCTTCAAGGTTCCCGTCACGTGGCGGTTCGGCACGTTACGGGGGGGGGGGGGGGGGGGGGGGGGGGAAGGGAGTTCCTGGTCCCACGGCCTGGTATATTGGGCGTGTGCACCGCAGGAATTCCCCCGCCATAGAGTACGTCACCGTGCGCGTCTCTGTTGGTAGGACTTCCGTGTGCTGTTCAGGTCCATGTGATGGATCTGTTTTCAGGGGGGGTGGTCAGGGCTCCTCCTCACCAAGCGCCTATTCAGGCCTTCTGTGAGTTCGGACTCCTTCTTCCATGTGAGGAAGCCTCCATCAGAGTACAGAGCCTTCCTCCTCAGATTGTCAAAGTGAGTGGACCCTCTAGAAGGGTCCTTTTCTATTGTATGTATATTCGATTCAATTCGTTTATTGAGTGTGTATGGGTCCAGTGCCTCTTCCCCGGAGGCCCTAAAACCAGTTTTTTACATGGCTCAAGGTGCAATATATTCTTTTCAATCTGTACAGCTCGCGTGGGAAGTCTCTCTGGGGATCCCCGTCTCTTTCCTATGGGAGGGTGGTGGGATGTAAAAATGTGAAATTTTTTTACCCCGGCTGTGTAGACTGGGATACATACTGTTGATGCTTCCTTCTTTCTATTCCAGAAGTGTTGGAGTTAGGGAGTGTCACACCCCTCTTGTCGTTCCCCTGGGCGCCTTGGGGATTCAATGACAGGTCTAAATAGCCTGTTCATTGATGGGGGTGTGTCCCGACGCACGTATAGTGCTAGCTCGCTATAAACAGGCGATTGACTGGCACGCCTTGGTTGCTTGTGGTTGAAACAGCGTTTTTATAAAGCAACTGAGATGGGGGTTTTTCCTCTTCCGACGACCACATCCCATGACCTGGGTGGGTTGTCGACGGATTCTCGTTCATGTCTGGGGGATGATGACGGGATGGATCTGAACATATGTGGTGGGGTCTCACGCCCTTGGGGTGGGCCACCAGGCGCGGTTCGTCCGAACGTCTGGTTGGCGCCTTCTTTTCATGTTAAGATCAACACGCATATCTGCCCTTCTCCTGGAGTAGGCATGTCGGCGTGGTTAGGGCACGGGACTGGTTCTGGTCACGCTGGTCCAGATCAGTTGAACCCGTTGTCCGCCGGGGATGCAGATCTGCTGTTCTGGTACCCTGAGGGACTTGGGCTTTTTTCAGGGGGAAAAATGCCAGGTCGGTCTGGGTGTCACAGGGTTAAGCGCTATGGAGACCCTGGTTGGGTATGTTTTTACTCAGCACTGTCGTCATGGCTTACAGCCATGCCATTCTGTACGCGCTCGATCTCGTCGGATCTCGGCCGCTACACAGGTTGGTCCTGGTTAGTACTTGGTTGGGAGACCGCCGGGGAATACCAGGTACGGTGTGCTTAGGGGCTGGTTCTCCATTATTTTTCGCTCCTCTCTCACGCATGGCGAAGAGGGGCCTGTGGGGGTGGTTTTTTGACCTCCTCTGGTGACCCTGTGCTTCCCGTACCGCCAGGCCCGGTCCGAAGTGATGTTTGCGACCCGTAGGCCTGGGTTAACCCTTTTTGGAAACTGAAACACTTGTACTGCGGTATAGCCGGTGTATACCCGCAGGTGTGTTTTGGAGTTTTTTCTTGAGGGGTTATAGGAACAACCACCGCATTGGGTAACACCGAGGTGGTTGATTCCCTGGTGTGTTGGAGCAGTGTCAACTCCCGGGTTCACCGTTTGAGGGTGCCCCTGCACGTTCATGACGTCTGCCAATCGTGTCAGCCTTCTCTGCCTCGACCCCTCTGGGTGGGGGTTTTTAAATGGAGGCTTGGTCATGCAACACCGCCAGCTTACGCTCCTTCCGCCGGGGCGGCTGTGTTCAGCTGTCCCCTCTGGCGCCTGTCTCGTCCGCAGTCTCCAGGCTAGGGTTAACAGCCTGTTGCCTGGTTTTTCCCCGGTGCGCTGCCTGCTTCCGTTGGTTAACCTTTTTTGTGTGCTTACGGCCATGCTGACTGCCTGTTCTGCAGGGTCAGTGTGCCAGGTGGTGTACTATTGGGGGGACAGGGCCCGCTCGGCTTACGGCCATACCAACCTGAACACGCCCGATCTCGTCCGATCTCGGAAGCTAAGCAGGTTCTGGCCTGGTTAGTACTTGGATGGGATTCCGCCTGGGAATACCAGGTGCAGTAACTGAGGGGCCTTTGTCCGAATACGCTGGCGATGTGGG
Organism: Notolepis coatsorum; assembly: GCF_963971535.1. NCBI lineage: Eukaryota > Metazoa > Chordata > Actinopteri > Aulopiformes > Paralepididae > Notolepis > Notolepis coatsorum. The sequence goes on along the minus strand of NC_140180.1, from coordinate 76,654,724 downwards.
GGGCGGGGCACTACGTGCCCACCTGGTGGGGTCTTGATGCTGGCATCATGGACTTCTCCGGGCCCCCATTCTAGGGAGTCCAGTCCTTTTGGTGGGTCTGGGTCTTCCTTCGTGCTCCGCTGCTACGGCCTTGCCACGGGGTTGGGTTTGCCCTTGACCCCGTGATTCTGGGGGCAGTAACGAGGTTGTTCCTCCGTTCGTTCCCGGGTGGCATGCGGGTTGTGCGTGTGTGTAGTCGTGGGGTCAAGCCACGGTCTGCTCACCCTGTGCGTTGAGTTGCTTGAGTGCCTCTTCGCACGGTCGGGTCCGTCGCCCTCCCGTGAAGCCCCTAATAGGGGGGGTGCCCGCCATTAGGGTGGGTCGGGGGGGCTCGGCCCTCCCTGTTCTGATGGTTTGTGGGGGCTGTCAGCGGGGTGTATTTGTCGGCCGTTGGCTCTCGCTCGGCCTCCCTTGTGCAGAGAGCGATGCCGAGCGAGAGCGATATACGATACAGAACGTTAGGTTATGACTATAACCAAGTTCTGTTAGTATAGCGACGCTCGGCATCCGACGCCGCTGCAGCCTTTGACCTCGCCTTGTGGCGAAAGCTTGGGAAGGAGGAGAGTGGGTGGCCCCACCCCTGCTTATATGGGTAAGCTGATAGGGGTGTGGTCAGACGAATATTGGGATTAAAGGTACATTGTGGTCTTTATTCAGTGCGCGTGCGCGTATGCGAGATAGTGCAGAGAGCGATGCCGAGCGTCGCTATACTAACAGAACTTGGTTATAGTCATAACCTAACGTTAACCTTAACCGTCTGTAGTGTGGTAGTGAAAAGGTTAACCTTCTGTAGTGTGGTTGTGAAATGGTTAACCCTTTGTCATGTGGCAGTGAAAGGGTTATCCTTCTGTATTGTCGCAGTCAAAGGGTTAACCCTTTGGTAGTGTGGCAGTGAAAGGGTTAATTACATGAAATAAGGAGGTCCATCCATGTAAGTGGCTTGCTGTATTGCAACTCAATTCCCCACAATGCAACAGTACACCTCCGGCACAGCTGTATGTCTCCAGAAGATGGCACAAGCACTCCACAGACAAGGCAGTATATATCTGCAAGTATATTAACAACAGACAAGGATCGAATATCAAATTGTGAACCCAGTATACATCAGACCGGCAATACCTCCACACTGAATTTTGATCGCCACACCTATTTTTTGGCAAAGACTACCCAGGGAATAAACAGGGATTAGCCAGCGTTTGTTCATAAACTACAACTTTAGGACAAAACACAGGGATATAAATCACATTGAAGACTATCAAGGCCAAGAAATTGTCATTACCTCTTAGTTTTAGGTCACTTGGAGATTCATAAGTGTGATATTAAATGTCCAGGTAGGGAAATGAGGAAATATCCTGCAGCTGAATGAGGAAATACCGTAGGGAAGACTGAAGGAGCCTGAAAACAGATCAAACCTAACTTTTCACAATGGTGTGAACTCTCAATGACGGCCAGGGTTGGAAAGTAATTACTTTACTTAAAGGAACACTACAACATTTTGGGAAATTAGCTTATTTGCCATCTACCCTGGAGTTAGACAAGAAGATACATAACTTTTTCTTCTCTGTGCATGCAGTAGGAGTAGGAAGACATTGGGAACTAGGCTAATGGAGGAACCTACTTCCAGTGACTGACGCTAAGCTAGGCTAACGGTGCACGTCTTCCTACTCCTACTGCATGCACAGAGAAGAAAAAGGTATGTATCATCTTGTCTAACTCCAGGGTAGATGGCAAATAAGCTAATTTCCCAAAATGTTGGAGTGTTCCTTTAACATGATGCACTAACAAAACAAACGTTTTAAACAATGTAAGCGCTCTGCTGACAATTTGTATACAGGCCAGATACAATGGTGGTCAATAGGAACAGTGTCTGTGTTTCCCCCAATAGTAGACTTGGATGTGCAGGTCTGATGTATCGTGCATCAAATTGAATCGAGAGCTGAATGTATCATCATTTATCACACCCGGTTGTAAAGGTAGCGGTTAGATAATTCCTAGTTTGTTTTGTCAAGGCCTATTTACTTTTAGATTTACTTTAAACCTTTTTTTCTCTCCTCCAGATCACTACACCTGTTCCTGGATCTGTGGGAGAGCCCTACGGACGAGGAGCACGTTCAGACCTACCTGTGGTTGGGGCGGAGCTACAAGGACAGGGGGAGGAGTCAAGACGTCAGGGTGTGTTACGAGATGGGGCTACTCATCGCTTTACATGCCAGGAACCTGCACAGTGAGTAGGAGTTCACAAATTAGATCCAGTGTGCAGTATTACACCAAGGGTGTATGTTAGGTCACCTCTTTGGTCGCTACTTTCTGTGGGTTTGTTGGTGGGAGAGGTACCCTGGTGTGGAACATTTACCCAGAATACCTTGCGGTCAGACTAAGTCCAAGCACCCGTCGGGATGCTTTTAACGCAGACGTACTACTACGGTCATAGACCCTCTTTGTGATTGTAATGTTACTAGAGCTACAGTAGCCACAATAGACCCATTTGACTGTAGTTAGCAAAGCCAAGATACATACTGTAGCATGTTAGTCACTAACGTTACCACTCGGTTCCAATGCTGTGTTGGAACATAACATTCAAATAAAATCTCTCTCTCTCTCTCTCTCTCTCTCTCTCTCTCTCTCTCTCTCTCTCTCTCTCTCTCTCTCTCTCTCTCTCTCTCTCTCTCTCTCTCTCTCTCTCTCTCTCTCTCTCTCTCTCTCTCTCTCTCTCTCTCTCTCTCTCTCTCTCTCTCTCTCTCTCTCTCTCTCTCTCTCTCTCTCTCTCTCTCTCTCTCTCTCTCTCTCTCTCTCTCCCTCCCCCTCCCTGCTATAGGTCAGATGGTGGTAGCCAAGGTGCTGAGTCGTCTGTATGCAGACCTGCTGCTGTACGGCCAGAGCATCATGTACTATGAGCACTGTGTGTTGGTGTCCAGGGAGCTGAAGGACAAGCGTCTGGAGGGAGAGTACCTGGAGATCCTCAGCAGCCTCTACCTGACTCTCAACACCGAGAGGTGAGGCTGCAGAGGCTCTTCAAAGGGGCATCGCACACACATCCAAAATCGATTACTCACGCTCATCCCTAGTAGGTAGTAGTATGGACATGTTAGCATAGTAGGTAGTAGTATAGACATGTTAGCATAGTAGGTACAGTAGTAATATAGACATATTAGCATAGTATTATAGGGATGGTAACATAGTACATAGTAGGTAGTAATATAGACATTAACATAGTAGGTTTTTAATAATAAGTATTTTTTCCCCTCTTAATTTTAAGAAAAGTGTGTACTTTTGCCACCACTGGCTGTTGTCCTAATGAACCCGTTCACTGCTGTGGCTTGTGTGCAGATCATCTCGTAAGTCACTGGACTACACCAAGCAGAGCCTCAGGATCTCCATCGACCTGGGCAAGAGAGAGGAGGAGTCCGAGACCTGGCTCCAGGTGGGACGCATCTACTACCTGATCCACGAGGACGAGCTGGCGGACATGTACCTGCAGGTGAGAGGAGGAGCTGGCTGACATGTATCTGACAGGTGAGAGGAGGAGCTGGCGGACATGGACCTACAGGTGAGAGGAGGAGCTGGCTGACATGTACCTGCAGGTGAGAGGAGGAGCTGGCTGACATGTACCTGCAGGTGAGAGGAGGAGGAGCTGGCTGACATGTACCTGACAGGTGAGAGGAGGAGCTGGCTGACATGTACCTGCAGGTGAGAGGAGGAGCTGGCTGACATGTACCTGACAGGTGAGAGGAGGAGCTGGCTGACATGTACCTGCAGGTGAGAGGAGGAGCTGGCTGACATGTACCTGACAGGTGAGAGGAGGAGCTGGCTGACATGTACCTGCAGGTGAGAGGAGGAGCTGGCTGACATGTACCTGCAGGTGAGAGGAGGAGCTGGCTGACATGTACCTGACAGGTGAGAGGAGGAGCTGGCTGACATGTACCTGACAGGTGAGAGGAGGAGCTGGCTGACATGTACCTGCAGGTGAGAGGACGAGCTGTCTGACATGTACCTGCAGGTGAGAGGAGGAGCTGGCTGACATGTACCTGCAGGTGAGAGGACGAGCTGTCTGACATGTACCTGCAGGTGAGAGGAGGAGCTGGCTGACATGTACCTGACAGGTGAGAGGAGGAGCTGGCTGACATGTACCTGCAGGTGAGAGGAGGAGCTGGCTGACATGTACCTGACAGGTGAGAGGAGGAGCTGGCTGACATGTACCTGACAGGTGAGAGGAGGAGCTGGCTGACATGTACCTGCAGGTGAGAGGAGGAGGAGCTGGCTGACATGTACCTGACAGGTGAGAGGAGGAGCTGGCTGACATGTACCTGCAGGTGAGAGGAGGATAGGTGGTGGAAGTGGTAGAGTGGAAGGAGCGACAGGATGTCATCATTGTAGAGCGGTCGTCTGCTAATCCGAAGGTTCCCGGTTCAATTCCCGGCTCCTCCCGGCAGTGTGTTGAAGTGTAGGCTACACAGTACTTGAGCAAGACACTTAACCCCTAACTGCTCCCAGTGAGCTGGTTGGCTCCTTGCATGGTCGCCTCCGCCGTCAATGTGTGAGTGAATGAGTGAATAAGTTGGGAAGTGCTTTAGATAAAAGCTGTTATATAAATGCAGTCCATCTACTATCTAGGAGGGCAGACTGGAAAAAGCTTCAGAAAAGAGGTTGAATGATGCAAATGTGTTGTTTTCTTTTTTCATTGCTTTTTCTTGGCATTTGATCTTCTCCTGGTTTTCTCAGTAGTCAACAACAGCACTGATAATCATCTTAAGTAGAAACTTCTCGTTCCTAAACTATACAGTAGCAACATTGTTAATATCTGCTATATTTGCAATTTTATTTGTTGCACACAGTGCATGTATACTTTATTTGATCATTTATATTTTAATTAATTCATATTATGCTGCTATTTAAAAAAGAAATTGCTAGGAGGGAAACAGTGGTAATCAAATCACATGCATCAGTTACAATCCCCTTAATCTCATTTATAACATCCTCTATTCTGTCAAACTGATTAAATGCTGGTTTGCACATCATCACAAATGCATACAATTTATCCTCAAGTGTTCCTTTATTAAAGCCCTTGGGGAAATTCAGGTGTCATAGCAACATGGGGGGTGGGTACAGGTAGAATAGGTAATAATAAAATCATAATAGAGCATAGAACATAGAACAAAGTAATGATGATAGTGATAACAGTAGTGAACAGTAATGCATGGCAGGTGGTGGAGCCTGATGGCTACTGGCACGAATGACTGGATGAGGCAATTTGTGGTGTGTCATGGGGGAATAAGTCTATGGCTGAACTTGCTCCTCATCTTGGCTAGCTCCTCATAGAGGGGGTGGGAGTGGTGTTCCATCCTCCTCTATGCCACCACCTCTAGTTTGACCAGTTTGACTCTCACTACGGAGCTATCCTTCGTCACCAGCTCGTTCAGTTTGTTAGTGTCTCTTGAGTTGATGTTACCCCCCAAGCATACTACCACGAAGCAGAGGACGCTGGCTACTACAGACTGGCTCGCAACAGCACATGTTGAAAGACCTGAGTCTCCTGAGGAAGAACAGTCTGCTATGTCCCTTCCTGTAGGGCTTCGGTGTTGTCTGACCGTTCCCATTGGGTATCATTATGTCAATATTGATTTGTCAAACCTAATAATTGCTTTTGATTGACAGGCAGCAGTGAAGACAGCCCTGAGGATGAACGACCCTCGTTTCGCTATGAGCATCTATGAGGAGGCAGGCGACGTGTTCTTCAAAGGCCACAGAAACAGACTGGCCTCACTGCCTTTCTTCAGGGTGAGCCTCAGCAGGGGGTCTGTGTGCGTTCACTCCAAGTCACTTCTGTGGTTCTGTTAGTGGATCTCCAAGCTATCAGTTCAATGACATTGCGATGTGTCGATCTTTCACACCGTGACGTCGGTTAATTAGATTAGATTGGATTAGAGTGCAAAGGTAACAGTAAAGTGCATTCATGGAATATATATAATGAAGCTACTGAGTAATGTACTAATCTGATGTATGTACAGTATTATTATGTACACTAACACGAGTAGGTATGGGATATATATAGATATAGTCTATACAGTGTGTGTGTATATAAGCAGGAATATATAATATAGATAGGAATATATGCATGAATATAAACAATATTATATGCAGATATAGATAAATATATATATAGCCAATGGAGTTTATACGGTACGGGGGCAGGGCTGCCAGCGGGGTTCAGAGAGATGACAGCCGATGTGTTGCGGTTTAGGACGGGAGTCTGCCTTTTGCGCGGAGCATCAAGGACGTCCATTCAGAGTTCAGACTGCTGAGTAAACTGACACAGCTGCTGATGACCCAGAAGGAACAGGAGGAGGCGCTGCAGTACGCCATACTGGCCGTTGAGATTAGCCCCAAAACAGGTACCTGCTATCTATGTTTAAAGTATGTTTATGTAGAGTAAAGACCCTAACCCTATCAAAACAGCACTCAAAGTGTATATTTTCAGTACTACGTCTGTTTAGCAATGATTCTAAATGTTATTAGCGAAATATGAGCTTATAAAAATCTCTCCGCATTGCATCGGAAACCGGATGATTTGGATGTGAGGACAGGAAGCCGTCATGAAATAGTTTCTTTACCTTTCTGTGAATGTCTAGGGGGGGACGGGACGCTGCAATCCGATAAAAAATGCCGGAGCTATGGACATTGTGCAAAAGTAACTGTACTTACAGTAGATTTAATTCACGGTCTTTGCTGCCGGGCGCCTGGTGGTACTAAATCCAGATTCTCTGCCATTGGAAAAAGGAGATTTGGGATGATCCATAGATGTATGACTTGGCCATAATAAGGTCATGGTCAAAACCATGTATATTATTATGTTGCGTAATATGATTTGGGAGTAAATTCTCATTCACTTACTCACATACAGTATGGTTAGCCACTCCCCTGTCATCCCCCCATCCCAGTGGCGGCTTATGTGTACGCCCCCCCCCCCCAGAAATGCCAGGTGGAGAGCGGACCTCTCGTGAACTGTAGACTCTATTTCCTCAACATCTACTGTGGTAGTAGAGCCAGGAAAGTTGAAAGTCAACCGGCAGAGTTTGTCTCCAAGACATAGAGCACATTGGTGTTTTATGTTCCATGATCACATGTCACGCTCACATGCTGAAACAGTGGTGGTACAGTAGTATGATATGATAGCCTCATCGTGTTCCCAATCACCGGCACAAATCCACTCCAATTCATCCATCATGACCTATGAGGTTCTGTGGAACTGGCAACACATGATATACATAATATAAATGTAAGAATGAGTCATTCACTTTAATAAAACAAAAAAAGGCTTGTATTTGTATAGCTATTTTTTTATGTGAATGTGAAATGTGAATAATTCCTTTTTTTTTTTTTTTTTTTTTTTTACCGGTACCTTTTCAGTCACTGCCAAAATCAAAGATTTGTTGACAGTCTGGAATGATTGTGCATATTGTATTGTGTGTGTTGACTGAATAAAACTACTACTACTACTACTACTACTACTACATACCAAGTCGTAGCTATCTTGGTATTGCTTGAATCACGGTAACCATTGTCATTTCTCCCTCCCCCAGGCGCGTGTGTGAACGAACGGACGGCCTACCATCGACTGGCTACTGTATACTATTCCCTGAAGCAGTACGAGATGGCAGAGAACTACTACCTCAAGTCTCTGTCTCTCTGCCCCACTGTGATGCAGCACCCAGCGGAGGCTCGCTACTACACCAAGATCTACACCAGGCTGGGTGACCTCACCATACACAAACTCAAGGTAACATAAGATAAGATAAGATATTCCTTTATTGATCCGCTCTGGGAAATTCAGGTGTCATATAGTAGCAGCATAGGGGAGGGGGGAGGGAAGGTATGGGTAGTAGGGTAATAGAAGAAAGACATAAATACCGTAATTCCTCTAATAGTAACCGGTATTCAATTAAAAACCGGGTCTCTATTAATGACCGGGTGCGCTGTTGAGCTAAGCAATTATAAGCCGGCCTCCTAATACAAGCCGGGTATATTTTGTTATTGTTGTTATATGCTGGCCTGGCTGTGCAGTAAATACCATATAATGGTATGGTGTTAATGTTTACCAAGAGAGTAAGCCTACCTCAGAATTGTATAAAACAAAGTTATTATTATTATTATTATTATTATTATTATTATTATTATTATTATTATTATTATTATTATTATTATTATTATTATTATTATTATTATTATTATTATTATTATTATTATTATTATTATTATTATTATACCAGTATTGTGATTGCACTATTTTACTTTTTTTGACCACCTGTAATTGCACTGTTTACTACCATATTTCATACAGTACTTGGTTTCAATAAATGAACCCAGTACATTTTACTGGGTTCAAACTGACACAAAATGTTGATTTATTCATTATGATCTGTTTGAAAATTTGAAATATAGGCCTCTCTCTTATACATGCCTCCTCCTAATACAAGCCTGGTATCCGCTACAGTTGAAACAAATACAAGCCGGGGTTACTATTAGAGGAATTACGGTATACGCAATACAATTCAATCTGAATGTTAAAAATACAAGAAAAGTAAACAGTGTAAACAATATAATTAACTCTGAATATAAAAATGAGAAAAATAAACAAAGTGTAAACAAAGGTGCAAATGAGGGTCTGTATGCCCTATCGGTTATATTATACGTTACAATAAATATGGGCAGAACATTTTTAATCTGAATATATACTATGAGTAAAAGTAAACCGTATACACAAGGTGCGGGAGACCGACAGACAGACAGACAGACAGACAGACAGACAGACAGACAGACAGACAGACAGACAGACAGACAGACAGACAGACAGACAGACAGACAGACAGACAGACAGACAGACAGACAGACAGACAGACAGACAGACAGACAGACAGACAGACAGACAGACAGACAGGCAGGCAGGCAGGCACTCAGACGGACAGACGGACGTGTTGGAATCAATCAACGTTGTGGAAAGAAGACGGAACCTGGCTCAAAATTGGAGTTTCTATTAACTTGTTATGTGGTTTTCACACCACATACATACAGAAGAAACCTGCAGAAACAGGTGTCACGCCCGTTTGTGTTCACACTACTGTAGGTTGGGACAGACAAACACAGTCTCATCAGAAAAAGTTAATAAAGTACTAATCGACCACAGGAAAAAGGGTACATAATGTACGTTATGTCATAGCCATTATATACCGGTATTGGCACATTCCAAAACAAACGCTGCAACCAGGAGTTGAAGCAGGAGGTTACTGTTAAAGTCTATGGTTAAGGGTAGGGTTCCATCCCCAGTAGGGGAACTTAAAAGTTTTCTGAACATTTGAAAAGTTTTGGAATATGTACTTATATGTAATATGTACACACATGTTACATTTTCGATACAATACGTAAATATTCTGATGTCTTATTGTATATTTTGTTGCACATGTAATGAAACAAACAGACCTTGTGAGAATATCAAAATTACATCACAATACAGTACATCTCACTTTTACCTTCCCGCTCCTCCCAGGATGCCTTTGATGCAGTGGGCTACTTCCAGCTGGCGCTGGCCGCTGCCCTAGTGGACCGCTCGGACCCGCGGGCCCTGTACGTGATCTGCATGAAGCTGGCGGAGATCCACGCCAACCACATGCCAGACCCCCACCTGTGCCAGGCATACCGGGAGCGGGCGCAGAGCCTGCAGAGGGTGCTGGCGGGCGAGGAAGATCCAGAGCACCCGGAGGAAAAGAGGAAGGAGGAGCCACCGGACACGGAGACCGCACGAGAGAAGGAGAGCGTCTTGGAGGCCGAGACAGAAGGGAGGACGGAGGGCCGCCATGTCGTTTTATGTGACACGGAGAGAAGAGACTCAGGGTCTGGCTGTAAAGAGGAGATTGATTCTGAAAACGAAGGTGAGGATGACTTACAAATAGGCACCTGGAGGAGCCATAAAGTCCCAGAGTTTCTGCACACGGAAGAGGTGGACGACAGCCTTTGCGGGCACACCGCAGATGGATCCTGCGTGGATGCCAGTGTGCCTGAGGTGGAAAGTCGTTCGTGCACAGACAGCATTCTGACTGGGTCTTTCGATACAGCCAGAGACCACATCTCAGACTCCAGTGATTCCATGGTCACTATACAGACTGACCAGGATCAGACGTCAGAAACAAAGACGCTCAACGGCCACTCAGTCTCTGACAGGGACGAGTCTAGTCAGACCATATCTATACCTGTTTACCACAGCCTTACTGACATCACCTGTGAAGCTAGAAGACGCACCGAGATTCATTTGAATACAAAGGAAGCTATCCATTCTGAAGGAACAGATATAGATGTTCATGAAATGACGCACAAAGATAGCGGCCTTGAGGATAATCAATCTGGCGTTTGCCAAGTAGAGACTGTCAATCTGGACGTTGTTAAAGCGGACAGTGTATCAAGCGGTTACACTGAGAAAGATAAGGCTGAGGATGTAGATGATGATGGTGAACACATGGACTTAGACCATATTTACACATAACCCGTCGCCGGCAAGGTTGCTCTTTGCTCACGTTTTCCAATTGTCTCTTGACCTTAAAACTGTTTGTAACGTTCCGAGACACGTATGCACTTATTGTAGGAAGGACTTTGTTGATATTGTTGTATAATGTATACTTTTCAGAGATTAAGTCACAACGAAGTATGTACTTTTTGTATAGTTAAAATATATTCTCTGTACATGATGTTCTCTGCACATCAAGCTTGTAAAATATGTTTTTGTAAATATACTTTTTTTTGTTACTCGATGAAAGACATGACTTGAAACATAACGATGAGTTATTGTCTTTTTCTTTTCTTGAATACGATGTATTGCAGTAATTAAAATATTCCTATATTTATATGCGTATTTGAACAAGGGTGTTTAATGAAGACTGACTTTTTGTTCTTCTATTTGTTAGATTCATGGTCAATGTTCAATAATCTGTACTTTTTTACTCTCAGTTTCAGATTATCACAACTGAATTTTTTAGATTAGATTAGATTCAAATTCATTGTCATTATACAGTACAAGTACAGTACAATGAAAATAAGTGCAAATGTAACAGTAAAGTGCAGTAGTAATATACAATGTACAGGTGAAAACAAGTATATTACCACTCATTTGCATGCTGGGCCTCGCGTTGTGCACACACAGAGAACTTGGTCTTGATTCCCTATTCCCTGAGCAACTGTTTTATTATTTAGGGGCGGGGGGGCTGGTACAGGCAGAATAGGTATATAATAATAATAATAATAATAATAATAATAATAATAATAATAATAATAATAATAATAATAATAATAATAATAATAATAATAATAATAATAATAATAATAATAGATAATGGTGATAAAAGTGTAGTGAACAGTAGTGAATGGCAGGATTCAATCAGTCAGTAGTAATAGTCATGACACAACCTTCAGAATGTCTCCAATAAGTAAGTTTGTATAATTTAAAGTAGTGCTGTCAGGCGATTACAAAAAATAATCTAATTAATTACAGGATTTGTAATTAATTAATCTAATTAATCGCATAGCCATTTTAGGCCTGATATTTTATATTCTATAATCATATTTCAAATTGCATGTGTCCAGATGGCAGAATTCAGTACTGTATCTACAAAACCATCTGTCTCTTACCCTGGGGCATGATATATTTGGAAGCACATTTATGCAAAATAATTGGAATATGGGAGAAAAAGAAGTGAGACGCTTGCATTAGGAAAATGATGCCGTGTCAAATGTGACAAACTAGCAGAGGGCGCTGTCGTACAGCTTTTGAGCTCTTTGTTATGAAGCCCAGTATGACAGTGTTGTACCTTTTTCTGTCAGAGGGGGGCACTCCAAAGCAACCACTGCTGCAACTGGATTCAATCTGTTTCATCAGCTGCTGCACTCATTGGCAACAGGTGTGTGCGTGTGTCTTTGTGTATATCTGTGTATGTGTGTGTGTTTCTGTGTGCTTGTGTGCATGAGAGAGAAGGAGAGAGACTGAGAGAGAGAGATAAAAATGTGTTTTGTCATTTGCATACAGCAGCAATGAGTCAGGCAGAGTGTATGGAAAGTGACCGTCTCTCTCTCTGACATTTTGGGCTCTGGTCAACCACGGGGTCCAGTGATGATGTCCATCTGTTCACTTCATTCCCTCCAAAAGAGCCACCAGGGAGACTTTGTGAGTGAGAGGCAAAGGTCTGTAGAATCTATAGAAATAATTGGACCTTTCGAAAACAGATCAACGCTGTATCAGATGTTCATAATTTAACTGATTTAATTTGTATTTAGTTTGCGATTTGTATTTAGTTCACCCCTTATTTAGACAATAAACCCTCCTTATTATCATTACCTGAATTACAGTAAATCAGATATAAACCGGAATGTTGCATTTGACACTTGATCCTCATACACACAGCCTACTCTTTTTATGGAGCCGATACAATGGGCAACAGCTGGGCACACAAACCCAATCAAGGAGCGAAGGATCGGTTGGTGTACGGCCAACAGGCCAAAGGAGGGAATGTTTGCCTACATGATTTGCATGCACACCAGGGTTGAGAGCCTTTCTCCTTCAACCCCCGCAGGCAAAACGTTTGGCGAGACTCCAAAACAAGTCTTGAATTATTCTTCCTTTTGAAGTATTCACATGGTTTTCTCTCACATCTTTAGGCACATCCTTTTAACATTGTTTCCCGGGTGCACCGCTATGAACAGTTTTTCTCTCTGGCTGCTGGGGCTGTTTAGTGTTGACAGCACAAAAAAAAGGACATTAATTTTAGCAAAAACTTGAACAGATGCGTGACAATATGTGACGCATCTGGACAAAATGATAAAACAGATGGGGAAATATGTCAAGCTATCTTCTTCTTCTCGAGAATCTGGAGAGAGGGTTTGCGATCAGATTAGGCTGCATGTTGAAATGAACAGGAAAAGGTGATATGACTAACATCCTCTACATTCAAATGGTGTGACACTGTAATACTGTATAGAGCCTTTTGTGCTTACTTGCAGAACTTCAGGCGAACATCAACAAACATGTATAAATTGTGACAAACTGCGAAAACAAAGTTTCATGCTCATTTATTTTATGTCTATTTTTACTGCTGTGAAGCCCCATGGGCTGCAATTCTTGTATGAAAGGGTGCTATACAAATAAAGTTTATTATTATTATTTGTATTATCAAATGAAACGAGCACACGCATATAAAATATCAGAGCTCAAAACTTTTAAATCTTCTAATGGAATGGAATATTCTAACTTCAAGGTTTTCTGTAGTTAATTTAATTTGTACGGGGCATAGTATTTAAAACCGGTTTTGACAAGCTTGATTTTTACATATGATGCATGTAAAGCTAAGTGATCCTGTGGCCTAGTACCATAGTGCTGTATTTAAAAGCAAGATAAGATAAGAGATAATAGGGACGTTTCATAAGCAGAGCCTTATACAGTAGATAAATAAAGGTCATCTCACTTTTTCATAAAAAACACAACGGCGAGTGAGAAATGTATCTCCTGTGATAAAACTCAGTGTGTTATGATACACAGGATTTTAAGGTGGAGCGAGATGCATGCAATGAAATACTATTTGTTTTATCAGAATTTAAGATAGGCTTGTGATTAATGAGAGATATCTGAAAGGCATCAAAAGCAGACTGAACATTTGTAACGGCCAGTTTAAGAGTGGAGCCGGTGGCATACAAGATTGTATCATCTGCATACAGATTTACATCACAATGTGGAAAAAAAATACCATATTATTTATTATTTATATAATGTAAATAAAAGTGGACCCAGAATAGACCCTTGTGGGACACCATGTGGGAGAGCTTGATTTTATACCATCAGCAAAAACATCTTGAGCTCTCCCTGAGAGATAATCATAAAACCAGTTAACAGAAAGCTCATCCAATCCTATGGAAGATAGCTTATTTATTAAAATATTATGGTCAACAGTGTTAAACGTTTTTGATAAATCAATAAAGAGTACAGCACAGTGCTGACGGTTATCAAGATAGTTAACAATAGTATTTATTACAAGTGTTGCCACTGTTGTTAATACCTGGTCTAAACTGTAATTGCTGTGGTTGTAAAATGTTATAAACATCTAGGAAGGCCTCTAAATGAGAATTAACTAATGATTCCAGGATTTTGGCTAAGCAGCATCATTTTGATATTGGATGATAATTATTTAAGTCACTGGAATCACCACCTTTAAAGGAACAATGTGAGCAGCTTTCCAGACATTTCTGGATTTTTACCAGAGATAAATGTTAGATTGAGCAAGCGGTGCAGCAATTATATGAGCACTAAGGGCCGCAGTATACTGTACTTGCGTTTAAATACGTGTGTGTGTGCAAGAGGGCAGGGCCATGTATCCTGTATTTTTTTTGAAGCGTTGTTTATGCACACCCTCAGAAATTAATGCCACGTGTCCGTAAGATGCAATGAAGCGCATCAACAGTGGGGTCAGTGTGGATGTGACAGGCTAAATGCTAAAACTCTGCCAGTGAGGATTTGGCCCTGATCTGGCCCCTAGAGTTTTCAAATCTCCAGGTACATGCAGAATATACGCAGGCAAGTATGTGAACGCTGCTGTAAGAATTGGATGAGTTCTCTGCTATAGAATTAGGAATATTGTTTACTGAAGAAATATCAGCAGGCAGTCTATTAAATAAATGGCCAGAGGTGAAGTGACAGTTAAAAGCTTTGCACATATCTGGTTTATTTCAAATTAAATCACTTTCACCACCATTCTGAGCAGGTAGAGGTGGTACAGTAGGCTTGTTTTTTCAAAAGCTGGTTGCATCTCCATGGGAGCTCGCAAGAGGAGAAGTAATGATCAGGTTTAGCTTTTCTGATCATACGTATGCACCTATTCCCCAATTGCCTGAAATGCAACCATCAGTAGCCGCAAGCAGCTGGAGAACTAACGGCTGCAGAACTCGAGAACTATTAGGAATTTCTGACCACTATAAGTGTGTCTGACTCTTAACCACCAAAACCTGCACAGACTACAACGTATGACTTATATATATACCATATGCCAGTTAGGCTACAGACCCTCACCTGCACCTTGTATATTGTTTATTTTTCAAATATTTTTATCTTCAGAGTACATTTTATTTTTTTTTCTCATATTTTCATATTCATATTTAATTTGATTGCCTATCTTTAAGTCTTTCTTCTACTACTGCCCATACCTGTACCTCCCATCCCTCCTCCTCCATGCTGCTATCCTATGACGTCTGAATTTCCCTAAGGGCATCAATAAAGGAATATCTTATCTCACCTTGAGTTTGTGTATGGTGAGGTCACCCAGCCAGGGGCGTGTCTAGAACATTTTGAATGGGGGGGGGGGGGGGGGGGGGGGGGGGGCAGGCTGGGGCACAGACCCAGAGGAGGGGGGCCAGCCAACAAGGCTTACCATTTCTTGTTTTGCCGCGTACAGCAGACAGATTATAATTGTTTTGATTAACCTTTATTTACCCAGGGTAGGTTCGCTGAGCGGTTGCTCTTTTTCAGGAACGCCCTGCTTCACATTCACACAGTTCCATTCACACCTGGGAGCTGCCCAGTACAACCACTGTCTGATACCATTGGCCACTGAGCAACGCCACTGGAGCAGTTGGGGGTTAAGTGCCTTGCTCAAGGGCACTTCAGCGGTTGGTGTCAAGGGGATAGGAGAGAGATATTAATTCACTTCCCCAGCCCAGATTTTTCCTGCCAGTCCAGGGGATCGAACCAGCGACCTTCCGGTCACAAACCTGCTTCTCTAACCATTAGGCCACCCGCTACAAGGGGAGTAGCTTGGGTGGGGGGGGGGGGGGGGCAGAGAACACTATTATTATCTTTTTATTAATATGGTTTTATTATTATCCTAAAGTAAGTTAATGTAGATGACTCAAAAGTATAATTGCCTGTATTATAAAAAAGATTGGTAAAAAATTTAAAAAAATATTATGCATTTTCATCAATAAATAAATGCCCCAAATTGTTTAAGCTTGCGCGCTAACAATCCAAATAGATTGTTTCATGGCAGAATCTCAAGCTACACCCCTGACAGCAGACACACATGTATTTATCCGACCAAACCTTAGCCTTAGTCTAACTTTTTTTTATTTTTATAATTATATATATATATACCTGCCCCTGATTCTAGGTAATCATATACAGTCCCTTCGGAAAGTATGAACACCCTTTGAAATCTTGCTGTTTGACAGCTCAAATTAAGATATGTTTAGATGGGATTTTTGTTACTCGTCTACACAAAGTGCTCTATAATGTCAAAGTATAGTAAAATGTTTAGATATTTCACTGTTGGATACACCAGAGCTTACTTTTAAGCCTTTACAGCAAATGGTGTGTTTTTTCTCTACTTTGACATTATAGAGCACTTCATGTGAATGAGTAACAAAAAAGGTTTTTGAGATGTTAATTTGAGCTTTCAACATAACACAATTTGAAAATAATTCAATGGGTTTGGATACTTTCGAAAGGCACATAGGGCTGTCCCTGACTAAGGATTTGGATAGTTGACTTTGATTGGCCGAAATTAGCCGATAGTTGACTATTAGTCGACTATGAAAAAGAAAATTAGATTTTTAATTTTTGTTTCATTTGGGCGGGGATTCAGGTCCTATTTGTCGAGTTTTAAGCGGAAGGACACCATCTTTTCAGGCCTTATATGGAAGACGTACCACCACCAGCACACCAAGTATTACTCTGCAGGACTCAGAGGAACTATATAAATGGCAGTCTTTTTTGTAGATTTTCCCCAGCGTTCGCTCTGTGGGGATTCCGAGCGTGCTCTTGCATTTAGAAACTACCGTGTAAGTACTATTTATACTCATTTGTTGGACTTATTATAGCATTCGTTAACGTTTATGACCGTCTATAGTGTTTGTGAGATGTTTTTCCAGAGATTCTGGTCATATTTTCCATCAAAAAGCTTGTTGTGAAAAGTACCGTTGTGTGCTACTAAGTTTACCCAGGCTGCAGTGCGTTAGCTGCTGAGCTAACGCATGGCTAACCGCTAACGTGAACACAGTTGACGTATTTATTTCGCAAATGCAGTGTTTTCAAATAGCCACATTGCTGTATTTAGTGTATTCATTAGTGGCTCATATTCGTATATAACATATTTCATTTTATCAACCTAGAATTGACGACAAGGCCTGCTGCTGGACGCTAGCCCCCATGCTAGCATTGGCTAATAACAAACAGCTGAGAACCATCGAGAGCCAGGAAGAGCTCTACCCAGGAAATATGGTTCTATTGCGGCAGAGAGTATGGAGGAAGACAAGGCTCTATGAAGAGAATGGGGTAAATTTGAAGAAAAATGTAAACACAAACATGAAAGTTTTATAATTTCCATCACAAAATGTAATTTTTTTTTTAATCTAATCTAGTTTCATTAATTAATTCATATCTTTTGAACAATAGATGCTATTTCTAATCTTGTCAGCTGTTCTATATTGCCAACAAGATTGTCTACATTCCATTCATTACACATAAATCTGATATAAGGAAGGAAAGTTTAATTTAATAAATGTTTATCTTCCAAGTTTAATTTCAACAAGTTTAAGTGCAACTACATATGAACCATAATAATAAAAATTATGATGATAATCATACACTTATTTTATATCATTGGAAAGCCCTAGTTGTTAGCTTCAAAATGGTACCAAATATGAGGTACTTTGAAATACCCAGTAACTAATAATCTATCACAAACCAATGCAAGTTCAAGTTCAAACTGATTTCCTAAATGGACCACAACTCCGTTACATAGGAATTAACAATGCTGTTGGAAAGTTTACCAATTCGAGATTCGTCCATCCATGTGCGGTTGCTTCTTCTGAAGAAATATCCCATTCTTACTAAATCTGTGACAAGGTCAGTGTTCATTCATATGTTTAGCTTGAAAATACATTGCAGGCAGCTGATAATATTAACGTTTAGCTTGTCTGGGTTGAGAGGAGTGGCACAATATTGCAAGAATCCTGTTTGGTAGCTTTTTTTGGCCACAGTACAGTACAGCCAAGTCAAATGCAAGAAACTGATACATGTGTGTCAGCTAATTTAGATTGTTCAATGTAGCTTATATTCTATTATATTAACATACCATGTATTGATTTTACATGATGTTATATTAATTGAAAAACGTTGTTTGCTAGCTTCAAAGTTGAGCATGGCCTCTATGTACACAGACCTTTGTTTGGCATGAACCTAGTTTGACCTTCTATCTGATTTTAGCCAATCAGTATCTTCCTTAGGAGCCTCCCCCCCATGTATCTATAATGACTATTTTTAGATAGTTCTAATATTTCTGATACTGTCTGTGCTCTATCAGTATTATGTATAATGAAACTCGCCTAACTATCCTGCCATAATACATGTTTATGTCCTTTGCATTTTCAGTGGCATCCTGTCAGCTTTGGGAAATCTGCTATCTCAGATCTTGGAGGCGAGAAAAAGGGCCAAAGATGGAATTCCATTGAAGGAGATTGATGCAGCTGGAGCTACTCGCTATGCTGTTTATGGGTGAGCGACACGTGCTATACCTAAATAATAACTATATTATTTAGGGATATTATCTCCATACCTTCTAAACACTGGATTCACACTACAAGAACGCTGTAGCCCTCCTTCTTGTTCAAGTTAATATCTCCATACCTGTACCTGGGGCTAAATAAATCCACCATAGCCCGTCTACAACTCCCCCAAAACGCTGCCGCTAGACTGCTCACAGGTACCCGGAAGAGAGCTCACATCACCCCTGTACTTGCCTCCCTCCACTGGCTCCCGGTGCGCTTTTGAATAGACTTCAAGGTCCTTTTATTGGTTTACAAGCCCTTAATGGTAAGGCCCCTGCTTACCTAGCAGACCTCCTCACCCCCTATACCAACGCCAGGGCCCTCAGATCGGCTGATAAGGGTCTCCTAACCACCCGTAGGTCTAACTTCAAGTCTAGGGGGGGACGTGCTTTTGCGGTCGCAGCCCCTGACCTCTGGAACAGCATCCCCATGTCCATTAAATCTGCCCCCTCCATCGAGTCTTTTAAATCAAAACTCAAAACCCACCTATATCGCCTGGCCTTCCCTGACTCACTTTGACTCTTGCCGTACTTGTTGACGTGTTGTTCTGTTTTTCCTTTGTCTATCCGTTGATTTTATTTTTCAGTATATTTTATACTTTTCTTTGTACTTAGCTTAGCTATGTGAAGCACTTTGGTTGACAAGCGTCATGTTTAAACGTGCTATATAAATAAATTTGATTGATTGATACCTGTCTGAGTATACCTGCATATAATCCTTCTACACCTGCATATAACCCATAACTCTGTGTGATAGCATGTACAATAATGCTGTATACACCTGCACATAATCCTTTTGCATATCCTGTACATACTATATCTATGTCTGTACATATGTCTTACCTAGTTATGCTGCAGGCCAGTATGACTACTACCATACTGTCTTTATAGCTGCATCACTGTACATATTAATACTACAACTCTGTAGTGTACATACATCTGATTAACACTACACTCAGTAGTACTCATTTATATAGTATATACCCAGTTTAATCACCTGTACATTGTATGTTACTATTGCACTTTACTGTTACATTTGCATCTGGTTGGATGCCAAACTTATTTTCATTGTACTGTACTTGTGCTGTATAATCACAATACATTGAATCTAATCTAATCTAATCTAATCTAATCTAATCTAATCTAATCTAATCTAATCTAATCTAAAGCGCCTCAGCACCAAATCACAGGAATTGATGGGGAAACTCTTTGCAGATTAGCTTGTGTAACATGTAAGAAGTGTAACGTGTAGGATTGTTGGTAAACTGTCTTTGATAAGTAGTTAGGCTCATAAACAAACAAAAATTGCAGATTTTCTTTGCACAATCTCACACATATCCCATAACAGTTTGTAATACATTTGGTTTGCAAGATATTGGGAGTTCATTAGTTTGAAATTCTCCTGTGATGTCATGTGAGGATGTTACATCCTTGGAGTTGATGATGTTAGTAAAATGGAGGTTATTTTTGGTAGGTTGTTGTATACAGTACTAGTACAGTTAAAGTCCAGACTGGAAAAAATTATATTAGGATGTATTATAGGAGCTGAAAGATGTAGGAGATGTATAAATGGCTGCTTTTTTGGTAAATGGCTGCTTTTTTATATAGCGCTTTTATCCAAAGCGCTTTACAATTTGTTACTCACATTTTACCCATTCACTCACACATTCACACACCGACGGCGGAGGCAACCATGCAAGGTGCCAACCTGCTCATCGGGAGAAATTAGGGGTTAAGTGTCTTGCTCAAGGACACATCGACACGATGCCCGGGAGGAGCGGGAATCGAACTGGGAACCTCCGGATTGCCAGACGACTGCTCTACCTCCTGAGCCACTGTCGTATAAAGAGCCCTCTAATTCTGATTTACAATTAGACAGAAATGTGGTGTAATGTAAAATTGTGTCAGTCAATACGAGTAACTACATAGTGTATCCCAATATAATGAACTAGCCATGCATTTGTATCTTCATTTGGAAGTGACCACTCCCTGACACGCTACTACTGCTAATTCAAGTTTTTATACTAACTGGTAGGGATGCACTGATTGCACCTTTTCAATGCAAATACTAGGGACTAAACTTGATGTATTGGCTGATGCCAAGAAATTAAACGATACAATCCAGTCACTTCCTTGTAATGAACATTACAGATTTAGTCCATTTGTTTGTAGTCACAGGACATAGATTGAAAAATAAGCTCTTAACACAATTTTATATGAATAAATGCAGCAAATCAAGTTGCTTTGATTTCTGAGTTACACATGGCTCTTTGTATCATATTTGAGCATAGGAGAAATTCTCCCATCACAGTCGTGTATCAGTGCCTCTACTAGTTGAGAGGGGGCGAAATAAGTTGATATTTTAAAACCATGCAATTAGCTGTTGTGCTCTCTTCTGCTTGTTTCAGGTTGTTTGTTACTGGACCAGTGAGCCATTACTTCTACCATCTCATGGAAGTGTTAATGTCTAGCACAGATCCTTACTGTATAGTCAAACGTCTGCTGTTGGATCGTCTCATCTTCGCCCCAGGCTTTCTGCTCATATTCTACTTTGTCATGAACATTCTAGAGGTGGGTTGTCCAGAACACGCATGGCCCTTGTTAGGTCAAACAAAGGATGCTATGCAAAGAATAAAATTGCCATAAAATGTTTCATGCATTCTAATCTATTCTCAGGGTAAAGGTTGGCTAGAATTGCAAAGCAAATTGAGAAGTTTGTTTGTTTGTTTGTTTGTTTGTTTGTTTGTTTATTTACACATATAAAAACAGTTACATATATAATACAATATAGTCCACAAGGGATGTGTAGGAGAATTGCCTAAAAACCCTCAAGGGGCTTGCATGTGGCATTCACCAGGAAGCAAAATTACATTATATCTAGATAAATATAAAATATAAAATAAAATCCCCCCCCCCCCTGAACAAACAAACACACACAAGCAGGCCTACATAGACACCGAAGTAGGCACCCCATGCCATACGATTTCTGGTATAGAGAAAACAATCAATGACAGTAAGAATATATAATAAAACGAAAATACAATAACAAAATACATCAAGCCATCAGACTACAGTTTGTAAAGGAAGTCCATATGGGAAATATTGGTGATCTAGGAGATGAGATTTCAGTGCTCTTTTGAATTTCAGAAAAGAAAATTCCAAAATATGTGGAGGCAAAGAGTTCCACAACTTTGACCCTCGGTAGAGCAGACAAAACTGAGATTGGGAAGTGCGGGAAAAGGGTGGTCTAAGCAAACAGGAACTACGTGTGGGGTAATTATGAATTTGGTGATTGTGGGCAAACATGTCATGAAAAAAAGGGGGAAGGGCTCTGTTTAAAGAACTATGCACAAATAAACCAGTCTGAAGATGATTCACTTGATAAACACTGAGGATACCTAACTTATGGAATAGAGGCTGAGAAGAATGACTTCGATGTACACAGCTGATTATTTTTAGAGCTCGTTTCTGCAGACGGTATATGGGCTCAAGTTTGGTCTGATGCGTACTACCCAGTGGCGGACTGGCCATCGGGACGTTCGGGACGAATCCCGATGGGCCGGGACCAAAGTGGGCTGGTCCAAAAAAAAAAAATTAAAAAAAAAAATTATACTTTTTTTTTTTTTTTTTTTTTTTTTTTTTAACTTTTTAACTTTTTTTTTTTTTGGCCAGTGTGTGGGCCAGTGTGTGGGCCACTAATGTGGGCCGATGTGTGGGCCAGTGTGTGGGCCAGTGTGTGGGCCAGTGTGTGAGTCGGTGTGTGGGCCACTAATGTGGGCCAGTGTGTGGGCCGGTGTGTGGGCCAGTGTGTGAGTCGGTGTGTGGGCCACTAATGTGGGCCAGTGTGTGGGCCAGTATGTGGGCCGGTGTGTGGGCCGGTGTGTGGGCCAGTATGTGGGCCAGTCTGTGGGCCGGTGTGTGGGCCAGTGTGTGAGTCGGTGTGTGGGCCACTAATGTGGGCCAGTGTGTGGGCCGGTGTGTGGGCCAGTGTGTGGGCCACTAATGTGGGCCGGTGTGTGGGCCGGTGTAGTGTGTGGGCCGGTGTAGTGTGTGGGCCAGTGTGTGGGCCATATGTGGGCCGGTGTGTGGGCCATTATGTGGGCCGGTGTGTGGGCCAGTGTGTGGGCCGGCAATAAAACAATAAACAAGTTGCATAAACTAAATCAGATTAAAAATGATCACAGTTCTGGTTTGCCTTAAGATGCAGTTTAAGATGGGTCTTGAACATGGAGTATGTAGGGCACTCTCTAATCACAACTGGCAGGCTATTCCAGTAGTTACCACTTTTAACAGAGAACACAGTTTTTGCAATGGTATACCGAAAAGGCACCTTACAGTCCCCTCTACTGATGGCCCTGGTGGTAATGCCAGTGTCTGCTTTCTGTTGGATGAACTCATTCAATGGGGGAGGGGCAAGTCCATGCAGAACCTTGTACATGAAGCAAGTATATTTGAAAACTTGGAAATTCTCGAAACTTAGCATGTTATGTTTTTCTAAAACATTACAGTGATGAAATGAAATTGGTTTCCTATCAAATACTTTTATGGCTTTTTTGTAGAGTAATTATATTGGTGTAAGAGTAGTGACATATGAAAGAGACCAGTTGATAAAACAGTAGGCCTACTCGATGTGTGATAAAATCATTGAATGCAGAAACATCCTTGAACAGGGCCTGATCTGCCTGAAGTTTTCGATGTTAAACTTGACTGTTTGTCACTTTATTCACATGACTTTTTGAAGGTCAATGTAGAGTCCAATGTGACCCCAAGATACTTGAATTAATGTACAATGTCCAGCTCCGCCTCTCCCAGAAACACATTAGAGTGAGTGACCTCTACTGGTGACTTTGTGAACATCATACACACTGTTTTCTTGGTGTTAAGTGAAAGACATGCTTTTGTTAGCCAGTCTTGAATGAGACATGAGACATCAGTGAATGAGATTCACGTTTCCTCCCAACCGCGAGTAGGCCTAGAAGCGCAGAAATGGAGAATGCAAAAAAAAGAAAGGGTGGAGCTGAAAAAGCTAGAATTAAAAAACTAAAATTGCTAGTAAAAGATGCAGAACAATGTTCTAAAATTACAGACATGTTTACCCGCTGCTGCTGCTAATGATGATGAAGTTCAAGTGGAAGGAACCAACAGTAACATGACAGGTGCATGCAGTAGCCTAGTGCATATTCTACTGTTGGTGTCTGCCGGTTCATGAGGGCTAGCTAGCCTATACTAGCTCTTGCAGTGATTTCAGTCATTCTATTACAAGACAATGTGCTTTCCGTATTCCTGATTCCTTACAGCACGTGGACGTAAATAGTTGTGACTCATGACGTTTTTTCTCGGACTAAAAGTTTAGTTAGCAATGTTAGGACTAGTGCCCACCACAGCATCAGAAGCTAAAGTGCTAACCTAGAGAGCCAATCAGAACCTAGGACGGGCTGCAAATTAATCGGCTACTAATATTATAATAGTAAATACTAAAATAAAATACTATTATGTTCCCTTCCAAATTTTCATGTTGATATAATATTGGTAATCTAATTGATTGAATTGATTAGTTGCCATTTTACATGCTTAAATAAGATGTACCTTAGAATTCCCAACTGTTAGCCATGTTCTCGATCTGTATATGATTAGTCTCATCTACATGTTTGTAAATAACCACAGCTAACTAGCTTAAGCTAACAACTAGGTCAACTACTACCCTGTAGTTAAACATATGTGATTGCATATAACAGCTAACTGCTACAGCTAAGTTGGTAGTTAGCCTATTCCATTAATGTTGAATCTATTTATGAAGGTTGTTGATGGTGGTTGGCGCTGATTAGCAGACATGATTCCGTCAGTCTGCCACAGGGCAGCTGTGTTTGCTGATGCTGCTCACAACCACCAGTAGTGTATGACTGTGTGAATGCTTGATGGTTTCTGTGAAGCGCTTTGTGGAACAATGCTGATATACAGTTAAGAATGAGTAATTCGCTTTTGGTTTTTAAGAAAAATTTGTAAAGCTATTTTTGAAAACTACAGGGGTGAATAATACTGTTTTCTTTTGCTATTTTCTTTTAGAATACTGTTTTGGAGTCTTAATTTTTTTAATTTTTGTTTTTTTTTATCCACTTTTTCTCCCATTTTCTACATTTTCTCCCATCCCAATTTCGTATCATCCAATTCAACCCTCCCCTGTCACGAACGCTGTTTCTTGCCTCCCACAAGCCGGCTGCAATGTGGACTAAGTCATACATAGCACAAGTCCCCTCCGGTACTTGAGGTAACAGCAGTCGCATCTTTTCACCTGCGCAGCTCGATCTCTCAGTGGCGAGGAGTAACGCGTGGGAGGCTCACGCTGCCCCCGACACTTCCTGATTCTACTGCGCAGGCACACCAACCGACCTGTAGGAGTCGCTGTCCACAACGCCCAATCCCCACCCATCAGTTTCCCACCCCCTAATACGGCCAATGTGTATTAGTATGAACGACCAGCTAAACTGAAAGCAATGTGGAGCGCTGGGCTCGAACAGGCGAGCCCAGCGTCTCCAGTATTTGTGGCGAGCGCCTTGCCCACTACGCCACGTAGCCGCCAATTTTTTAAATTTTTGTTAAGAATATAGGACAGGCATATATAAGCATTATGCTTCAGTCTGTACCTTTTCAGTCACTGTAAAATCAAATATTGTTAAATGATGGGGTATATTGTATTGTGTGAGATGATGACTGAATAAACTACTACTACTACTACTACTACTACTACTATTTTGGGTGTTTTCAAAAGGCTGAAAAACGCTGTATGAATTCAAGCCATTATTATTGATTGCTGATGTTCTTCTTATGCAGTTGACTCTGAGGAAAGAGAGAGAGAGAGAGAGAGAGAGAGAGAGAGAGAGAGAGAGAGAGAGAGAGAGAGAGAGAGAGAGAGAAAACAGGCTCTTGGAATGGGTGTCTGGGAGGAAGTGGGGGGTCTTTCAATGTTGATTAAACGGCAAGCAACTAATGTCATGAGTGCCAAATTAAAGGACAATAAATCCAATCTAACTGAAATTGTGTAGCACAGACCTTTCTATTAGGGATGCTCGATATTGGCTTTTTTACCGATACCGATATACCGATATTGTCCAACTCTTAATTTCCGATACCGATATCAACCGATATCAACCGATACCGATATATGCAGGGTTTCCCGCCCCAAGAAATGGAATAATTTCAGGTAATTAACATTACATATCTCTTGTTGTGGAATTAACACAACATTATGCATACTTTTGACAATAAATAAAATCAGAATTGGTTCTTACTTGCTTGCCTGGGTAAATAAAGGTTATAGAAATGTAAATAAAATATTATTTCTTTAAAACCGATACAGATATTTTTCGATATCACATTTTAATGCCGATATCGGCCGATAATATTGGTAGGCCGATAATATCGGACATCCCTACTTTCTATGGATCAAAACCTCAATATTATTATGGTGTAGTTAATACTTCATGTATCCTTAATCCCTAGGCTAATGAGGCACTAAGATGTTAGTAAAAAAAAAACATATGCCAATGACGGGAAGTAACGGTATATGTATGTGTGTGTCTGTGTGTGTGTGTGTGTGCACTGTGCATGAGTGCACATCTAGGGGCGGTGTGTAGATTTGGTCTCCCTGATGTTGACTCCTCTGGACAAGTGTTTCATAACGCCCGTTGTGTGGGCCGGTTTCGGGGCCGGTGCGTGGGCCGGTGCGTGGGCCGGTGTGTGGGCTGGTGCGTCTGAATGTCCCGGGCTGAATTTGTGTCCCAGTCCGCCACTGGTACTACCCCAAACTAAATTACAGTAATTGATATATGGGTAAACCATAGAGTAATATAACATTGTGGCAACCTCGGTGCTCAGCAAGTGACGTGTTTTTCCAAGAATACCAATACTCTTGGCCATTTTTGTAGTTATGGCTGTGATATGAGGTTTCCATGATAGGGATTCATCAAGCAGAACACCAAGGAATCGTGTAAAACACACCCTAGCTATGGGGATGTCATTGATCACTACTTTAGATGAAGAGTTAAAAATCACAGATTTGAGACCCAAAAAAATGAAATTCGTTTTTTTAATGTTTAGTGATAATTTGTTGCATTTAAACCAAATTGATAGTTTGTTAAGTTCTTCATTTATGACCCTAATGATGGTATCAGGATCTTTATGTGAATAGAATACACACGTGTCATCTGCAAATAAAATTTTCGACAGCCTGTCTGAGACGTTAGGGAGGTCATTGATATATAACAAAAATAACAAAGGCCCAATAATTGAACATTGGGGCAGACCGCAAAGTAAAGGAAGAAAAGGAGAATTTATCCCATTATAGGATACAGACTGACGTCTATCTTTAAGGTAACTGGTGAACCATAGCAGTGAATTGTTTTTTATTCCAAGATGTGAGAGCTTCTGCAGGAGGATATTGTGATTGACTGTATCAAATGCCTTTGATAAGTCTAAAAAAATACCTATAGTGTTTTCCTTTCTGTCTTTAGCTTTGTATATTTCATTAATTAGATGTGTTATTGCCATATATGTTGCATGTTTCTTTCTGAACCCGTACTGGTGAGTGTAAATAATATTGTGCTTATTAAGATGTTCAATTAATCTTTTATAGACAAGCTTTTCAAGTATTTTTGACAAGGTAGGAAGGATGGATATAGGTCTGTAATGGTTGAAGACGGCTGGGTCATCATCTTTATAAATAGGGATGATCTTAGCTATTTTAAGTTCCAGTGGGACGATTCCCTTCTCCAGTGATGTATTAAAAATATGACATAATGGCTTCACAATGGATTCTTGAATGGATATCAGTAATCTGCCTCCAATACCATCATAACCCGGAGAAGAGTCCCCCAGGTTGATCAAGATCTCCCGAACCTCATCCTCTGTAACCGGCAAGAAGTTAAAACTGTCATTGATTGGAGGATTCATAAACTGAAGGGGACTATGGTTACTAAATGGAATCTTTGCAGCCAGTGTTGGACCAACTTCTGAGAAAAAGTTATTAAAGTTATTGGCAATTAATTGCGGGTCAGTGATAATAACCCCATCAACCTTAAATTCATTAGGCAACTGATTACGTTTATTTTTTTTGTTGAGGATAGAGTTAATTGTTCTCCATACGAGAGTCATGTTATTTTTGTTTTTAGATAATTCCATATTGTAGTAATGCTTTTTAGCTCCTCTGATAATGTGGTTTAATTTATTTCTATAGTTCCTAAATTGAGCAAGATAAAATGGAGTGGGATTGAGAAGATATTTTTTATACAATCTACGTTTAGTATTTAGGGATTTGATAATAGCAGGGGTTATCCATGGTTTGATCAGTTTATGATGAGGCTTGGGAGATGCCTGTACAAGGGGAAAACATAGGTCATAGGCCTGGGAGATACGTTCAGAAAACAAAGTAAAAGACTTTTGTGCATCAACAGAGTGGAGGATATCTGTCCATGGATACTCGCCGACCACTAGTCCAAACCTGGTCAAACTAGCTTCATTAAAGCGTCTCTTATATTTAGGATATAGCATAGTTGGAGACATTTCATGTTCCCTATATAATATGAGAAAGATTGGACAATGATCAGCAATATCCATGCACAGAACTCCTGATTTCATGCTCTTATCCAACTACAACTCCCTTCCAGTTCGTCAATATCAACTTTGTGCCAGTCGAGGTAAGTCCCACTGACACACACCACTGTTCTCCTCAAAGGGCAAGTCATTTTAAAAGTAACTGACCGTTGCCTCTTCCTGTCTCTTCTATTTTTACTTACAGTTCAGAGTGCTGTTTGCCAACATGGTTGCCATGTTTTGGTATGCTTACCTTGCATCTGTGAGGAAATGAAAGATGATTTCCTTCCCGATTGATGAATTGCACCACAGCAGCTGGTGTATGGCTGTGAACACCAGAGCACTGAGTTTGTACAACCAGACCAGTTAATTTTGTTTGTTGTGCTGCACCATAGCGGTCATACAATAACTACTGTAATTAAGTCCTAACAAATGGTTTAAGTTTAACTCACTCAAATGTAACATTATGTGATCTAACACTGTTGCTGTTGATGTATTGAAAAAAGGAAAAGGGGAACACACTGTTGGAGGTGCTGAGCACAATAAAAACACAATAGTATGAAAGAAAGTTGTTGTACTCGTAACTCAATGCAAAGATAATCTATTAAAGCCAACATTTCTGTTGTGTTGAAACATTGGCTTTAATCAATTATATTTGCATCGAGACTACGATTATGCAACACGTTTCTTTCAGAATATTGATGATATATTGACCACATTTCAGTGTGATCATAATGAATGAATGTAATATTGTATAGTATGATGTGATTTTTTTTCTTAAACTATAGTAACTATGAACCTATAATTAATTATATCATGTCTGTCTCCTTTGAGTTTTGATTGTCAGATCAAGACAGAGAACTGTCAGACGACATTTACTTTTGTACTTCTGCTTTTGACTCCCGTTAACACCACTATACCATGTTGCCTTTTTATGTAGCTGCCAAAAACATGGTGTACCACAGTACAAGTTTTATAAATACTTTATTACTTGATTACAATCACTGTAGCAAAGGGGTATATACTAAGCATTGCTTTATAAAACAACTTCAACATAAACATGAACGTTTTACTCGGAACAAGTGTGCTTTAGCTAATAAATCAATAGGCAAAACGTGTGGAAAAGAACTAAATGCCTAAAATGTTAAATACAATGGAATGATTGACACTAAGGTCTCAGCCTCTCAGGGGTGTGGTCTCTCAGCCTCCTCTCAGTCGGAGAGTCAGGAAAATGGTGCTTCCAGCTTTCACGTTGTAGTACTCCAGTGTGTTGGCGTCTTCCATCTGCCTGCTCTCGTGAAGCAGCCTCTGTTGGTCCACAGGCACCTTCTCCTTGTTTTTAACCTTGGACTTGAACTGGCCGACAGTCTCGCCAGGGCTGATGTCGTATGTTTTCGTTTGGCCCTTCTCGTTCTTCAGGAACACTTGGATTGGAGTGGGTTTAGTTACCAGCAACCACACTTCAGACCCAGATTGCAGTCCGTAAGAGCTCAAAGATCTTGAATCATCATTGAGGCTGATCTTCTGGCCATTGCCATATGACAGTCTCTGACTCACAGTGGGCACTTTAAAGTGCCCGCTGATGAGGGTTTTCAATGAGCTTACTGTTGTGTCTGGCTGCACACTCAGGGAGGCACACGCTCCATCAAGCATAGTGATTTTTATATCCATACCTGTAAAATTATTAAGAGTAACATTTTAAAATATATATCTACTCAATTCAACAGTCAACAGATCCTCTGTTATGTGCTAGCAGTGAGTACAAGTTTGTTTTATTTGTCACATATAATGTGCATTGCAGTGAAATGCTTGATTCTGTATGAGCCCCCTGAGAGAGTGCTTCATACACTAAAAAGAATAAAGCCCAAACACTATACAAAATATACAATATACAACCTAAAGTACAAAATGCAAACTTTTCAAAATGCAAAAATGCTATCATAGGCTCATAGCAGCCACTGTCTGTAGCTGTTTAAGGTGCACTCTCGGTAGAGCCATGTCGTGACTCGTGGTAATAAATATATACTTTATAAAGTAAAGTATTCCCTCCGTCTGGACAGTCAACACTAATTAATTGGAAATTAAAAGGCTTACCTTTTTTGTTTGTTCTTTAGATTTACAAACGGTGTTTTTTATATCTCCCTCTCTCTCTGAAGAGTAACGTACTGGAAACGACCACAAGTCCTCGCTCTGTACTGAAGCTACAGCTGATCAGTGTTTATATAGAACATCAGCCCGGACAGCCCGCCCCCCTAAGTTTCGTTTTCCGTCCGTCGCTTAGTTTCGTTTTCTGTTCTCGAATCATGACTGGACATGTCTGGGAAAAACTAGAAACTAGTCTAGGAAACAAAACTAAAATGAACTGATTGTGTACTTACAAAACGAACTAAAGTAAAATAGCAATTTGGTCAAATGTGTCAACACAAGCAAGCATTGCTGCATTAGTTTAATTGTGATTGAGATGTCTACATTGTAGTATTTTTCACTGATATATTGTAGTATATTTATTATTTTCTGTGTGCTTGGCACCTGATAATGCCATATTTCCCACTGCTATCTTAATTATTTAAGTGTCCGAGAAAGGTACAGATAATAAAGGAGTTGCCAGCACCACCTTTGTTAAATTTTAATTTAATTATAAGTTAAAAACATCCCTAAAAGAAAACCAAATGTTCTAGTTGCAACCAGTTTTAGCCAAAGGCCTCAGCACCTGATTGTCAACCGGAGAAACTATATTTGAAACTGTAAGGTATTCCATCCTAATTGTGAAATAATCTTCACTCATAAATCATCAAATAATCCAGCCTTCACCCAAATTGTCTCAAATATCTGACTATATACAATATCCAAATTGTCATAGTTATCATAATCAATAATGAAAGGTTGAACATCTTTCAATGGTTTTATTCCAAGAAGTGAATCAAAATATGTTACAGACAGGTATACAATACGTTGAAATGTGGTCATTTCATTGGGCAGACATTCTAGATTCTGCCCGGAGCAGAAAGTAACAAGTGACTTTTATGTCGTCCATTAGCCAACCGAAATGCATTTTCAGAAATAGGATCAGAGAAACAAGACTGACACAAGACCAAATAAAGAAGGTATTGGTCAGCTAGGTATAGGATTGGATTACAACTGAGCTCAACATTATTAGAACACAACAGGTGCCTGTTAGGTCCACAGGAATGTATGGCATTCCTGCATAGGCACACATAGTCATATATTAAATTCACATAGAATTTGTTTTAACACAGTATATAAGTACATTGTAGGCACTGCACTGTTTAAGTCATTTACAATATGGAATTATAGATGGATATAGATTATAGATATGGTAGATTATATATACTGTAGATACTTTTATGGATAGTCTTATATTAGCATACAACTTGCAATATTCTAACAAAACCTAACTCTCATTGGTGAATTAACACTTTAATCGCCGGGGTTAAATTCATAATTTACCATCCCTCGCCAGCCCTATTTAACATGGAGAAGTTCCCCTTCTTTGCAGGGCTATAACTTTTTAAATTCTATTGCTAAATTGCCATTTTTATGGCCCATTCAATGTCCTATATGTATTGTTCAGGGTGTAGCAACGTTAAACTTTTTCATTCACATATTCATACTAAAATATGGTCTAAAGTATGTTTTTATCGTTTTCTGCAGCTTTCTTCAGAACGTGATTTATAGCCCTAAATGCATTATATTGATGATCAAATACAGTTTGGTAGGAATCTGTGCGAGATAAAAAATCTCAACTGGATGTGCTTCTAGAAGTTTCTACGTATCATCTGATGATGACCGGATGGGCGGGGGATATGGAAGCAAATGAGTGCCATAAGTATTTGAATTTAAGCAAATGAGTGCCATAAGTATTTGAATTTAATCAGACACCGCATTTATAGCATTGAAAATAATTACTTTGAAAACATGTATAATAACTTTGAAAACATGTATCTGAATTTTTTTCAGACACCGCATTTATAGTTCCAGACACCGCATTTATAGTTTCAGACACCGAATTTATAGCATTGCAAATAAATACTTTGAAAATCATGTATCTGAATTTTTTTGCTCAGAGTTTACCAAAAATGCAGTGTTAATAAAAAAATTCGAATGCATAATAAAATTCAATGTAAAAATGCAGTGTTCATTAAAAAATTCGATGCATAATTGCGGTGTATATAATTCGATGTCAAAAATTGCGGTGTGTGGATTTCGACGTAAAAAACCCAACATCCGGGTTACCCAGACAGGATAAAGCAATCGAGCTGGATGTGATCGAACTGACTTCTGGCCTATCACTGCACGGCTTTGTCAGTCATGTGATCACAACAACCCAGGAAGCCGGGCTCCGATAATAGTCAGTTACTTCTGTGTTCCGTGTTGCAATAAACGTTCAACGATGTCAACAAAACGGTATCTTATTACCGCTTTCCTCCCGACGACAAAGAGAAGAGAAGGTGGCTGAAGCCTGAAGTTGATACAGTAAGTTTGATCTCAATGATAAACAATAATTAACAGGTAGGCTAACGGCAGGCACCACTACGAATTGAAAATGGGGGACCCTGATGTAAACAAGACGAAAGTCTTTCTCTGGTCTGCATCCCCTTAACAATTGTGTGTATTGAGCCGTACTGTATTGTACCCATTCTGCAATCTGTTAAATAAAGTTTTCAATCATTCATTCAGGCTAGGCTAACATTAGGTACTACTACTAGTTAGGTAACGTTATAGAATCCAAATCGAAAATCAAGAATCCAAATCAAAAGTCTTATATAAGGTTATGAGATGAACATGTATGTTATGTAGGTTATGAAATGAATATGTATGTAATATGTAATAAAAACGCAGCTCAACGCATACATTTGATCTAGAACCCCGTTTGTTGTCCCCTAACTGTTATACGAAGATGGCCGGCGGTCTCGTGACAACCAGAATACAAAACATTACCTGTTGTTATTGTTAAGTCGCTATCTTGTGATAGTAACATGGTCGTGGTGTGAATTACCTCTAAATTAAAGTATTTTTGGATGACACAACACAGTAATAAGAAGGATGGCAAGTGTATGATGGCATGCATGTACAATAATGCTGTGTATACCCTAATTATATTTATTCTTAATGTACTGTATATATATCCACATGTGTTTGTACATATAACTGCATATAAACCTTTTACATATCTGTAGATACTACTATATCTATATCTGTACATATCCCTTACCTACTCTTACTAGTTACGCCGCTGGCCAGTATGACTACCATAGTGTCTTTATACCTGCTGTATCAATGTACATAATAATACTACAACTCTGTACATACATATGATCTGATTAGCATTATTACTCAGTAGTACTGATTTATATATTTTAAACAATATAATGAATTAAGGTTTTGTTTTATTTGTCACATAAGGTACATGTACATTACAGTGAAACACTTGGTTCTGTATGAGCCTCCTGAGATTGTGCTTCATAGACGTTTTTCTAGAAGTTAGACATCTCTTTGATCCAATGACCTTGTAGTAGACAGAAATCTATTTGTTTGTTTCTTCATATCACAGTTTACAATTTATTTTCTTTTTGCAGGCATGACTTCACCCCAACATCCCCTGAGTGGAACATGGAAAGAGTGTTGACCTTGATGTTTATCGTTGTCTTTCAACCATATTGTTTGTTACTGTTTAATAAATTGTTTGTTACTGTTGATGTTTAATAAATGTTTATCGTCGTCTTTCAACACCCTGCCTCAGACTCCTATCCATGGTAACTCCCAGCTATTACTAAAGTTGATTTTAAGACGTGACTCGGGGGCGTTCCAAGGGTGCGTTCCAGCAGAGGTGTTCATTGACTCCAGTGTTTATTATGTATTTTCACAGCAGAAAAACACTCAAGTTATTCCTTTCTTCCGTTCAGAATCAGCCAGCCTGTTGTATATTGAACAGCCCAGTATATGTATTAGGGATGCACAGTATGGACGTTTTTTCAGCCGATAACGGATCACTACCTGCTGCTCATGGCGAATACTGATAACTTCATAACCTGTAGTTTATACACAACTGAGGGTCTACAGATCTAAAGGACAACAACCAATCAGAGCACTTGTCTGCCATAAAAACATAATACATCTGTAAAATAACAAGGGAACAAAGGTGAATTGTGTCACATTTATTTTAAACGTGTTTTATGTTTACTCTGGTGTTTAAATTTCTGTGAATATAGTTTGTATTATGTACTGTTTACATTTTGTACAATCGTCGTTTCTGTAAATGAGGGAAACCTCAGAGGCTTACGATTTTAAATAAAGGTTGAAATGAAAAAATGTGGTTACAGAAAAAGACCTAACCTCTCTTTCTCAGTCATCAGATAGAACATGCTCACAACATTGAACAGCAGCAATGTAGATCTCACAGACTGGGATGCAGCTCGTAGGTCAACAGCTTCTCTTAAAGCAGCCATTAGTCCATCAGTCAGTGGGCTCTCTGTGTTTGGGACAATGACACTAGAGTGGCCATCAGGAGCAAATCCACTGTTCTCCCACTCAATCTGAGGAATATCCACACCCTAAAAACAACAGAAATAGAAAGCCTTATTTGTGGTATTAATTATCTTGATAGACAGCAGCAGTAAGGTGGGCACTTATGGCTTTTGAAATCTGTATGCTCCTACTCATTTATCTTTCTGTTTTCACATACTGTAACTCATTTTCTAGGACTATAAGCCCTAAACCACTGCCCATGTTGTTTAGCAAATGTTCATGGCTCTTATTCTGACCTACACTTTTGTAATTCACTCAGCATATGAATTGTTCCCACATGTAAGAAATTACATTTTCTCATCAGGAAACCTTTCTTATGCATTTGACACATCCCAACTTTTGCCATAAAGTATAACTATGCTATAGTTCAAATATTTTCACCTATTTACCTTGCTGTCAGATAGCCCTTTCTGGTGGGGAACAGGCTTTATAGCCACCTACAGTATGCTCTCTTAAAAGGGTGCTCTGGGATGAAAATACAGGGGAAGTTCAATGGAGTCTGGTAGGTGTTTGCAAGAGCATGGATAGCGGTTTCAGTTTTTGAGTGGCTGAGGGATCAATACTATTGAAAGCATTGAAGTTGTAAAAATTGGACAAAGTTACCTCCATGTTATCAGAAACTGGAATTGGGTGATGGATTCGTCCCAGCTCCCACAGCTGATTTAGGGTCATATGGCCTTCTGTTCTTATAGGATGATTTGCCCAGCCACTGCGGAATGTGTCCAGGTCATCGTTGCCGTGGCACTGGCAGGAACACATAATGGCAACAGAAGAGGTGTGTAGCATTGCCAATGTTGAGGAACCCCTCTTCTTCAAGGTAGTGTAGGCATCATAGTAGATGACTAACAGCTGTCCACATGTCTCGCCATAGCCTCTCTATCCTGGAAAATTGCGAGTTTACCAGAACATTTTAAAGGACAGGGAATGGCAATATTTGCATTTGTGGCAGATTTGACATGGAATTATTATGTATGTATAATAAACAACTGATCATGTAAGATCTCAGCAGTTTCTTTTGTTGAGAAAAGGTTTCCAGCAACAACAAATGCACAGATGGATTTTATTTTAAATGCAATCCAATGATCTGATGTTCATTGTGTGTATTTCTTTATCTACCCTTTCATGAGTCATTATTGTCAGTCCAAAACAAGAGATTATGTTTTTGTAACATGTTTCTAAAACATTATCTCGTGTTATTTACATACTAAGACAATAGGTGTGACATACAAATGTAATTCGACACACACTGCCCAGCAAAAACTGTACATTTTTATTTTTGCAGCAAGGAAGAGATTGTTTAATTTGCATGATGAAGAGGTCACAGTTAAGTACCCTTTGACTGACATCAACTCCCACCGTAGAGAGGAATTTTACCTCACACTATTGCAAATAACAGTACTGCTTCTAGAAGGTATATGTGTAGCAAACAGTACAGTTCTGGCATGGCAGCAGTGAGATGGTGTCTTTCAACTAGCAATCTCTGATCTTTTGGGC
Source organism: Notolepis coatsorum (assembly GCF_963971535.1). Taxonomy (NCBI): domain Eukaryota; kingdom Metazoa; phylum Chordata; class Actinopteri; order Aulopiformes; family Paralepididae; genus Notolepis; species Notolepis coatsorum. The sequence goes on along the minus strand of NC_140180.1, from coordinate 76,618,443 downwards.
TTACCGTTGGTTGTGAACACTCTTGCCAGATATAAAGCTGCCCCTTCCAGTGCCACGGACTGTAAACATGAGACGTGGAACGTCCACATTTTCCACCCCCTGATCAGCTCGTACCCTAAAATATACCAACAATTACAACAAAGACCACATTAAGTGTTGGTTTCAATGGCCCCCCACTGCCTCAGGAAATATTTACCTAAGAGGGAAACCAAACTTCTTGACAGATTCTTGGAAGAAGGCCAGATAAATAAATTATATTTTCATCAGTCTACAGCATTGGTATTGTGTAGTGTTTGGTGAATTTATTGTATTATTGTATATATTATATTGTATATAAGCTAGTTGAAAGACACCATCTCACTGCTGCCATGCCAGAACTGTACTGTTTGCTACACATATACCTTCTAGAAGCAGTACTGTTATTTGCAATAGTGTGAGGTAAAATTCCTCTCTACGGTGGGAGTTGATGTCAGTCAAAGGGTACTTAACTGTGACCTCTTCATCATGCAAATTAAACAATCTCTTCCTTGCTGCAAAAATAAAAATGTACATTTTTTGCTGGGCAGTGTGTGTCGAATTACATTTGTATGTCACACCTATTGTCTTAGTATGTAAATAACACGAGATAATGTTTTAGAAACATGTTACAAAAACATAATCTCTTGTTTTGGACTGACAATAATGACTCATGAAAGGGTAGATAAAGAAATACACACATTGAACATCAGATCATTGGATTGTATTTTAAATAAAATCCATCTGTGCATTTGTTGTTGATGGAAACCTTTTCTCAACAAAAGAAACTGCTGAGATCTTACATGATCAGTTGTTTATTATACATACATAATAATTCCATGTCAAATCTGCCACAAATGCAAATATTGCCATTCCCTGTCCTTTAACTTTAAAATGTTCTGGTAAACTCGCAATTTTCCAGGATAGAGAGGCTATGGAGAGACATGTGGACAGCTGTTACAGTCATCTACTATGATGCTCTACAGTATACACTACCTTGAAGAAGAGGGGTTCCTCAACATTGGCAATGCTACACACCTCTTCTGTTGCCATTATGTGTTCCTGCCACGGCTTCACGATGACCTGGACACATTCCGCAGTGGCTGGGCAAATCATCCTATAAGAACAGAAGGCCATATGACCCCAAATCAGCTGTGGGAGCTGGGACGAAGCTGGGACGAAAGCCTGTTCCCCACCAGAAAGGGCTATCTGACAGCAAGGTAAATAGGTGAAAATATTTGAACTATAGCATAGTTATACTGTATGGCAAAAGTTGGGATGTGTCAAATGCATAAGAAAGGTTTCCTGATGAGAAAATGTAATTTCTCTTACATGTGGGAACAATTCATATGCTGAGTGAATTACAAAAGTGTAGGTCAGAATAAGAGCCATGAACATTTGCTAAACAACATGGGCAGTGGTTTAGGGCTTATAGTCCTAGAAAATGAGTTACAGTATGTGAAAACAGAAAGATAAATGAGTAGGAGCATACAGATTTCAAAAGCCATAAGTGCCCACCTTACTGCTGCTGTCTATCAAGATAATTAATACCACAAATAAGGCTTTCTATTTCTGTTGTTTTTAGGGTGTGGATATTCCTCAGATTGAGTGGGAGAACAGTGGATTTGCTCCTGATGGCCACTCTAGTGTCATTGTCCCAAACACAGAGAGCCCACTGACTGATGGACTAATGGCTGCTTTAAGAGAAGCTGTTGACCTACGAGCTGCATCCCAGTCTGTGAGATCTACATTGCTGCTGTTCAATGTTGTGAGCATGTTCTATCTGATGACTGAGAAAGAGAGGTTAGGTCTTTTTCTGTAACCACATTTTTTCATTTCAACCTTTATTTAAAATCGTAAGCCTCTGAGGTTTCCCTCATTTACAGAAACGACGATTGTACAAAATGTAAACAGTACATAATACAAACTATATTCACAGAAATTTAAACACCAGAGTAAACATAAAACACGTTTAAAATAAATGTGACACAATTCACCTTTGTTCCCTTGTTATTTTACAGATGTATTATGTTTTTATGGCAGACAAGTGCTCTGATTGGTTGTTGTCCTTTAGATCTGTAGACCCTCAGTTGTGTATAAACTACAGGTTATGAAGTTATCAGTATTCGCCATGAGCAGCAGGTAGTGATCCGTTATCGGCTGAAAAAACGTCCATACTGTGCATCCCTAATACATATACTGGGCTGTTCAATATACAACAGGCTGGCTGATTCTGAACGGAAGAAAGGAATAACTTGAGTGTTTTTCTGCTGTGAAAATACATAATAAACACTGGAGTCAATGAACACCTCTGCTGGAACGCACCCTTGGAACGCCCCCGAGTCACGTCTTGAAATCAACTTTAGTAATAGCTGGGAGTTACCATGGATAGGAGTCTGAGGCAGGGTGTTGAAAGACGACGATAAACATTTATTAAACATCAACAGTAACAAACAATTTATTAAACAGTAACAAACAATATGGTTGAAAGACAACGATAAACATCAAGGTCAACACTCTTTCCATGTTCCACTCAGGGGATGTTGGGGTGAAGTCATGCCTGCAAAAAGAAAATAAATTGTAAACTGTGATATGAAGAAACAAACAAATAGATTTCTGTCTACTACAAGGTCATTGGATCAAAGAGATGTCTAACTTCTAGAAAAACGTCTATGAAGCACAATCTCAGGAGGCTCATACAGAACCAAGTGTTTCACTGTAATGTACATGTACCTTATGTGACAAATAAAACAAAACCTTAATTCATTATATTGTTTAAAATATATAAATCAGTACTACTGAGTAATAATGCTAATCAGATCATATGTATGTACAGAGTTGTAGTATTATTATGTACATTGATACAGCAGGTATAAAGACACTATGGTAGTCATACTGGCCAGCGGCGTAACTAGTAAGAGTAGGTAAGGGATATGTACAGATATAGATATAGTAGTATCTACAGATATGTAAAAGGTTTATATGCAGTTATATGTACAAACACATGTGGATATATATACAGTACATTAAGAATAAATATAATTAGGGTATACACAGCATTATTGTACATGCATGCCATCATACACTTGCCATCCTTCTTATTACTGTGTTGTGTCATCCAAAAATACTTTAATTTAGAGGTAATTCACACCACGACCATGTTACTATCACAAGATAGCGACTTAACAATAACAACAGGTAATGTTTTGTATTCTGGTTGTCACGAGACCGCCGGCCATCTTCGTATAACAGTTAGGGGACAACAAACGGGGTTCTAGATCAAATGTATGCGTTGAGCTGCGTTTTTATTACATATTACATACATATTCATTTCATAACCTACATAACATACATGTTCATCTCATAACCTTATATAAGACTTTTGATTTGGATTCTTGATTTTCGATTTGGATTCTATAACGTTACCTAACTAGTAGTAGTACCTAATGTTAGCCTAGCCTGAATGAATGATTGAAAACTTTATTTAACAGATTGCAGAATGGGTACAATACAGTACGGCTCAATACACACAATTGTTAAGGGGATGCAGACCAGAGAAAGACTTTCGTCTTGTTTACATCAGGGTCCCCCATTTTCAATTCGTAGTGGTGCCTGCCGTTAGCCTACCTGTTAATTATTGTTTATCATTGAGATCAAACTTACTGTATCAACTTCAGGCTTCAGCCACCTTCTCTTCTCTTTGTCGTCGGGAGGAAAGCGGTAATAAGATACCGTTTTGTTGACATCGTTGAACGTTTATTGCAACACGGAACACAGAAGTAACTGACTATTATCGGAGCCCGGCTTCCTGGGTTGTTGTGATCACATGACTGACAAAGCCGTGCAGTGATAGGCCAGAAGTCAGTTCGATCACATCCAGCTCGATTGCTTTATCCTGTCTGGGTAACCCGGATGTTGGGTTTTTTACGTCGAAATCCACACACCGCAATTTTTGACATCGAATTATATACACCGCAATTATGCATCGAATTTTTTAATGAACACTGCATTTTTACATTGAATTTTATTATGCATTCGAATTTTTTTATTAACACTGCATTTTTGGTAAACTCTGAGCAAAAAAATTCAGATACATGATTTTCAAAGTATTTATTTGCAATGCTATAAATTCGGTGTCTGAAACTATAAATGCGGTGTCTGGAACTATAAATGCGGTGTCTGAAAAAATTCAGATACATGTTTTCAAAGTTATTATACATGTTTTCAAAGTAATTATTTTCAATGCTATAAATGCGGTGTCTGATTAAATTCAAATACTTATGGCACTCATTTGCTTCCATAGGGGGATCGTTTATAATTCCGTGGGCAGCGTTAGATGATTCATCCAGAGTGGGTCATATGTTCATCATAGCAGTTTATATCGAACACGTTAGAATATAATGCTGAATCTTACCGTGGCTTCCTCGCGCCGCTGGCAGATGAGCGTGGAACAGAATTATTTCTATTATGGGATGTAGAAATGCCCGATCCATTTCCAGGTTGTATAATAGTATATACGTCCAAATCATGTTGTTTTTTCGAGTTATTTGCACCGATCGATGTTCACTGTATCAAGACGGAGTCTCTCTAACGATAGCGAGTGGCCGGACCACATATGGATGAGCACTACCGGTTCAAAGGTTAATTTCCAGTTGGCAATCTGCCGATTGGCCACCAGATAGCGCTCTTGAACCGCTAGAGAGTTGAGAGGAGATCAGCAGTGTGTCTCAGGGCTCCGGAAAGGAAATATGATTTCGATGACAGATTTTTGAAATATTGACATCAAAGACGAGTTACGGCGTCTTCGGCAGAATGAGCATGGCTAGGAAAGACGAGTTCCGGCGTTTTCGCCGATTAAAGTGTTAATGCTGAATATCCTGCTCAGTGACATACAGTACAGTACAGCTTCTAGGCACACTGAGGCGATATACAGTCTGATGGCTGTTGGTATGAAGGACTTCCTGTGTCGTTTGGCGGAGCATGTTACGATGTAGCGCCTTACATTAGGCATCTCAAAGCGCTTTACATACATGGCATTATAGCATACAGACAAACACAGTACATGGACTTTCACAATGACGACATAGTGGGGATAATAGAGAGAGGGAGACAACTTAGAGACAAGACAGAGAGAGCATTTTAAAATAAATAATCATACTAAAATATAGGTGTGTAACAGATGTGAAAATGTAAGTGATGCAGGGGTTGGGGGGTCGGAAGTGAGGGTATGCAAGATTGAGCAGGTGGGTTTTGAGGTGGGACTTAAATGTGTTATGGTTTGAAACCGACCCCAACAGCACGGCACAGACAGGTAGTTCAGAGTTAGCCAAAAACTAGGGCGTATTTATTTACAAAATAGGAATGAGTGAAACACAACAAAAGCACAAGGGGAGAAATGTTCTTGGCAGAGTTGTCTGCGGCTCTGCAGCTCGTCTTCTGAGCAGAGATGGCACCGTGGCGTTGCGCCTCTGCCTCTGCTGCTCTGCAGCTACTTGTCGATCCACTCGGGAAAACAGAGAGAGAGATAATGTCAAGAGACGAGCGAACGGGATAACAGGCAGTCCAGTATTGATTAGCTGAGTCAGTAACAACGACAAGCGGCTCCTCTTCAGTGTTAACAAAACACACAAAAAACAGAAAGGTCCCGAGTCCCGGAATTTGTGAGAAAAACAGAGTATCCAAAAAAAGGTACGTTCCAAAACTCACCAAGGCGCAATTGCGCAAAGCGGTCTACGAGGCAGAGATCCAAAGGATGGCAGAGCAAGCAACAGCGGCGACTTCCAACAGACGTCCTGGAGAGAAAAAGACGAGGTACAACACGGGGGGAACAAGCAGCAGCCAGTGGAAATCCAAAACGACCCGACAATGAACGTTAGGAAACCCAGAGTATATGAAGGGCTCCAGCGAGCTGATTAGAACTCACTTCAGGTGCGTGACGGTAATTGGTACCTTGAAGACCTTGAAGCATGCAGCGGCAACGGACCAATCCTCACAAAATGTTTCTTTAGCCAAGACTTAATTGATTTTTTTTTTGATATTTAAAGTTTTTTATTTTTCTCAAACAAGACAATACATACACGACAAAACAAGACAAGAAATGATAATAATAACTGTTCTGAAGGATCAGATTAAACCGAATATATATATTTATTTATATATATATATTTAATTGTATTTGTATATCCCCTGATATCCCCTGATATCCCTTGTATATTCCTTGTACAATATGCATTGAATATCCCTTCTAGTCTACTGAACATCCCATAATAGTCTCCATTCTACCATTGGACGAGACCTTGGTGCCAGGTCGCCATACCCCTCAGACCAGGTTCAATCGTACCGCTCAACATGTATGGACAAGTCCTAGTTCCGCGTAGGAATATGTCTACCGCACCACTAATGGTACTATTTGTTCATAGTGCGTATATATACTGCGCTATTAAAGTAGAGCTTTCTTTTAGTCCAGTTCCTTACCCTCCAACAGAGTGACAGACGCAAAAGCCTCCCCGCGAACCACGTGTGGGTAGTAAGGCCAATTCGGCCCAGTATCGGCATTGAGACATCGTGTATATTAATATTTGAATAGTCATATTTGGCACTATATCGTCGAGTTGGACGTATTCTATTTAAGCTAATAATAGTCTATTCATATATAGTGCCTCGTGCGGTAAGAGTTCTATAGTAATCAGCACCCCCATCGTTTCGGGCATCAGCTGGACGCTTATCCAGGGTGGTTGACCCCACGTGAAGCTGCACCCGAGGAGCTCCAGGCCAAAGAGCGAGTGGACCTGTATATTGGATTATTCTACCGACGACGGCTAGCCTTCCCCGGCTTGGATTATGCTTTGAGTACTTTGATTATTCTATGGATAAAGGCCAACACTGCGGTGTGTTGGAAATACCCCCCCCGGAGAGGACGACAGGTGAGACGGCGCTCTGCACAGTGAGGTCGCCTCACGTCTCTCCGTCGTGGACCGGAGGACGCCGGCCACAGAGGGTCCAACTGCATTCATCTGTGGATCGAGGATCGTTGGGCACCGTGTCGCACATCTGTGGACTCTCCCAAGATACCCTCGGCCAGACGGGATCCAGCCAGTGACTCTCTAACCCCCCCCCCCTCCAGCTGTCCTACAAGCAGTCGGAACCTTCCCCTAGTGTATCCAGCTATATAATCATTCAAGTATCATTGCTATTGTTCCCTAAATATTCCAGGTTGTATATTTGCTTCCTGCGCAATCAGAGATTGGACATTCGATATTGATCTACCTACGAATACTCATTTGCCATAAAAGTGCATACTATTTCAAATCATAAATGTAATTAAGTGATCGTTGTACATACCTTTTGCTATGTATTAAAACTCAAACTTTCGATTTGGTACATTTGTGGTTGGATCCGTTTATCAGGTGGGAGTGTAGACAAACTTATTCCAGATAGTGATCTAATAAAGTTCAGGGGACCTTGAAGGCCATCGGGCCTATCACTCTCTTGAAGAGACAGAGCAGCCTGTTCCATCGATAGCAAGTCCATGAAGTCCTTGCGCCAGTTCTCCATACTGAAGCAGTTCGGTTTGCGTTCTTTCCAGTTCATTAAAATAATCCGTTTGCATGCTAGAAAAGCCAGTGCTACAGTATTATTTACAATCTTTGCTTGAGCAGTGTCCATTTTTACAAAAAAAAAAAATTGACTTAATTGAATTATGAGTTAAAAACATCCCTAAAACCGTAAAAGAAAAACCAAAATGTTCTAGTTGCAACCAATTTCAGCCCAAGGCCTCAGCACCTGATTATGTCAACCGGAGAAACTATTATTTGAAACCTAACTCTCATTGGTGAATTAATGCTGAATATCCTGCTATAATACGGTCTGATGGCTGTTGGTATGAAGGATTATGTGTCTTTCGGCGGAGCATGTTACTAGTCTGAGTTTAGAAGCGAACGTGAGCCCCCTACTGGCCAAATTCTCCATTTACTTTTGACAATATATCAGGGGAGAGCGCGAACGCAGTCCCCCACTACCAGAAATTATGCAATCGAGATTTCTACATTTGAGAAATTCGCATAGGTCAGCACAGCCGGAGTGCAATGGCTGAGCCTCGCCATGGGTGAACCACCTTCTTGATCATGGTGTCTCCCTGGCCAGGTAAGTATGAGTTGTACACGTTCAGGAGAGGATAGTCCTTCGGGCACATATGAGTCTGGCTGATGGTCTTCACTATATACCGCTAGGCTATTATCATTGTTTTATTAACCCAGTGCTATAATAACCACCATTTACCACACCTAACCAACTCTAGCCAGAATTATTTTCCTATCTTCTTAATTCAGTGCCTTTGATTAACGTTCATTTACCCCGTTGAATGCCACCACCCACTTCAATGTTAGCGTTAAAAACGCCTAATCTATGTTTTAAATTATGTGTCTAATCTGCCCGTCGCTTATCAATGACTTGTTTGCAGTCAACATTGTCGAAACGGATAGTTTTTTAATCGGTTCATATCCTTTTGATAGCATTTCGAAAAGCTATCGTTCTCTCGAAAATTTTAGGAAAATTTAAACATTCCCCCATAAACGGCATTTATTGGAATATTCTCGAATACACTAGACACATTGTCATTTGTCGGCCTATTTATGAATCGTTTTCAAATAAACACTAGATTATCGATAGTATATGTGTAGTTATGCACGCTATAGACGTGAGCTGAGAAATCGATTCTCTCGTTTCCTCAAGATCACACACAGCCACACACACACATACACACATAGGGGACACGCTGTTATCTCAGTGAATACAGGTCTGATTACCCCAAGACTGATAACATAGACTCCTTACCTTAGATCAGATGTTCTCCAAAAAGATTATTCCAATTCCTGATCGCCATTCCAAATATCGATCACGCTTATTGATTGATTATTGGCTGCTGTAAATATATATTCCACGCTGCTTTCCGTCTCGTGATCAGATCCCTCTTGATCAGACGGCTCGCCAGCACAATGGAGCCAGTTGGCTCCACCTCTACAGATCTACAGATCCCAGGTCAGTATAATCGACTGACCTGCACTTACACAGGGATAGACGATAGGGGGCGTTTTTTTTCCATCTGAGCTCCTGGAGGGGTTGCTGTACCAACGGGAGACTCGGTTGATGAAATATGAATTCAGATCGCTAATAAAAAAATTAAACTACATTTGTCATCGTCGGCACTCACCGGGGGGGCTGATAAAACGAGTTATGTCGTCGCTGGCACTCAAAGGGTTAAGATAGAACAGTACCAAACATTAATAGTTGCTTTAATGTCTGAAGGAGTCGACTGAATGCTTCTTGTCCTCTGCAAAAGCATGCAATTGGTCCACTGATGGATACATCTTGATATTTGTCTAGTCCAGGGGTCAGCAACCTTTTTGACATGGAGTGCCTGTTTGAAATATAGTTGTAACTAGTGTGCCTCAACAATATTCCATGCATCGTAATTTTTTTTTCTGATAATCAGGTATTTTTAAAGGGGAACTATCTTATAAATGGCCTTTTTGAGTGTTTAGCATTGTTTCCTAGCTATGTGAACTTATATTAATATGATCTATGTCTCAAAATTCTCATATTGGCACATTCTTCCAATTCTCTTCTCACAATATTCACCCTCACTGAACTGAGTCATTTGAAAATGTGCGCGATTTGTGATGTCAGAGA